>NW_004444029.1:3727669-3735398 GCF_000243295.1 Trichechus manatus latirostris
GGCATTGCGCCGGGGCTCAGTAACTATTCATCCCCAGCACTGGGACCACCTGGCGTTGCACCAGGGCTCAGTAACTATCCATCCCCAGCACTGGGACCACCTGGCGTTGCACCGGGGCTCAGTAAGTATCTGATGGATAAATGAATGAAGGTACGACTCATCCATCTGATTCTTAAATCTCCGGAGTGTTCAGACCATGCGGGGTTCGGCTGATTTTTATCCATTTCCAGGAACAGTAAACGTACTCTGCCCCAAGGGACTTAATTCTTCTTCAGTGTCAGGTTTAAAGTATCTTCTTATTGTGAGACTGTTTTTACCTACGATTTCTCTATTGCTCCCTATTCTACTCTTTATATCGTTATGAAAAGGCGAATTCTTGCCAAATAACCGAATTTTACGTCTGAAGGGAGAACTAAAGTCCAGACGGATTTCCTCCTGGTCTGGACAAGGTATCTGCTGCTGACTTTAGAGTTTCTTCTTCGCTGAAATTGTCTTGACCACCTGCATGTATGGAGCCATGGAGTCATGTGAAATATACCAAAATTATAAGAACATAAAATTTAAATAGACACCCATGTATTGGCCACCCAGCTTCAGAAAGGGAACTTCCTCAGCTTCGTTAGCTCCTATTTGCCATCTCTGAGAGCCAGTCCCCCCTCCACCCAGTCAACTACTATACTGAATTTAATGAACTATAATATTGAATTTTGTGCAAGTTATTCGCCAGCTTCTCTTTATATAGATATAGATGCATATCTATAACTAATATATGTATACATATATATAGGATACTTTACGTTTTTTTACATTTTATCAAACTTCTAAAAGAAAATACTCTATGTATTTTATAAAATTTACATTTCTTCGTTTGTAGTGGACACCGTCAGGTCCCTGGGTGGTACAAACAGTTAACGCGCTCGGCTACTAACTGAAAGTTTGGTGGTTTGAATCCACCCGGAGGCACCTTGAAAGAACGTCCTGGCATATACTTCCCAAAGACCACAGCCACTGCAACCCCAGTGGAGCACAGTCCTACATTGACACTCATGATACGACTCGACAGCAGGGATTTCGTTTTGGTTTTAGTGGACACTGTGGTGTGCTGCCCAGCTTCCCCTCCAGCGCTGAGGCGCTAACTCCCCAGCTGCCAGGAATGTTGACTTCTAGTCTAGCTCAGTCCCTCTCCAGAAATTGCCCTCAGCTGCCATGGTTACCCCCTCCCTGGGGGCAGCCTTTAGGTCATTGTGTGTGTATGTATGTGTGTGCGTATGCATGTATGTGTGTGCTCTGTGGTGTGTGTGAGAGTGTGTGTGTATGTGTGTGCATGGCTGATGCACAGCGACAAAGCCCTCGATTGGAACGCCTCTGAAGGGACACCTCAGATCCAGGTCCCCTCACAGGATCCGCTGCAGCCACGTCACAGGCCAGCTTCTACACTGCCCCATCTGGCTTCCCTCAGCTCACACACGGTCCCAGGCAGATCTCAAAGTCTGGGGGTCTGTCTCCTGGAAAACACAATCTATGATGATTGGTGTCAGTTGTGAACTTAGGGAGCAGACTCTGAATGGGATTCTGGTAATGTGGACCCCATCATTGTGGTGATGGAGCACTAACGGCCATGGGCGGGTGGTGGTGTACCCATTGAATGGAGTGTCCATCAGTGGCATGGAGTGGAGTGCTGGAGGAAGGGGACATTTGAGAAGTGTGGGGGAAAGGGCGACAGCAAAGACCACGGAGTCAGACCCCTGTGCCGGGGTCCATCAATGCACCGGGGAAGACAAGGAAAGGTTGAAGGTGCTGCATCACCTACACAAGGCGAAGTGTGAGCCCAGAGAGGCTCTTCACAGCATCTGAGGAGTCGGCAGAAGACTGAGAGCTCATTAGAAATGCAGGAAGGAAGGCTCCTCCCGGAATACAATCAGAATCTGCAGCTGTACGTACATGTGTGTCCATCGGCACTGCACACGCAGACTGGCTGTGCCTCAAGCTTCCAGGCAGCCATGGGGCTGCTGGGAATGTGACATACACCCACCAGCATCAACCATTCCACGGTGTTGTTCATCTGTCTTCAAGACGGACACACAAGACTCTTACACAGTGTTGGCAGAGGGAAAGCCATTATTACTATTTATACAAAGGAAACAGTAAACAATAACAACAGATTCCCAAAGGGGAAACACTTCCCCTTCCCCAAATTACTCAAGTCCATTCTTATGCCACTGGGCAGCCACACCATGGTTCAACTCAAATGCTGTGTTCAGGCCTCCGCTGCCTCCAGCCACCACCATGCTGCCCTAGGCTTCTGCTCTGCTGCTGGCTCCTGCCACACCATCCAGGCCTGTGGGGCTCTCTGGCCACCATGCTACCTGGGCCCCCACTGCCCAGGCTGGGAGGCATGCAACCCCTGCATGGGGCACACTCAGGCTTGCTTGCCCTGCACAAGGAAGCCTCCTGCCTGAAGGTGCTCAGCTCTTGCTCCTTGGGCCAGACAGGCCCACTATAACTGTCTCTTGCCACTTTGTACCATTGTCATGGATTGAGTCGTGTGCCCCAAAAATGTCAGTTTGGCTTGGTCATGATTCCCAGTATTGTATGATTGTGTTATCTGATGTGACTTCCTTATGTGTTGTAAACTCTATCACTACGAGGAGATTATATGTGATGTCCTTATTTGTTGTAAATTCTATCACTGTGATGAGGTTATACTGATGAGGTTGACAAGATTAGTGTCTTAATGCAATCTCTTTAGAGATATAAAAGAGAGAGGTGAGCAGAGACACATGGGAACCTCATACCACCAAGAAGCAGTGCCGGGAGCAGAGTGTGTCCTTTGGATCTGAGGTTCCTGCACAGAGAAGCTCCCAGACCAAGGAAAGAATGATGCATTACAAGGACCTTTCTCCAGAGCTGACAGAGACAGAAAGCCTTCTGGAGCTGATGCCCTGAATTTGGACTAGTAGCTTACTGGACTATGAGAGAATTTAACTTCTCTTTGCTAAATCCATCCACTCGTGGTATTTCTGTTAGAGCAGCACTAGATGACTAAGACAACCATCTTCAGCATTCTCTTTTTCTTCTGGATCTAGGACATTCTCAGCACAGGGACTTTGGGTCCTTGGTTTAAAACACTCTCCACCCCGACTCTTCTTGATGGCAGGGAGATCCACCTGCACCTCTGTGGACCTGGTCATTATGTAAGCCTACTCCCTGTCAGTTTCAAAGCATGGTCCTCCCACCGAGACCAGAACTGAACAATCCTCCTGGTAGACCATAAGTCACTCAATTTGCACAGTCTCAGCAATCATTCTGAGGGAGTTACAAGACCATGGTTAGAAAGGCTGTATAGAAATGATACATTGCACTGCAGCACCTTAACACCTGATTCTCCTTCTCGATGTTAGGGAGGTCCTCTTGCACCTCTGTGGGGCTGGCCCTTATGTAAGCCTACTCCTTGTCAATTTCAGGGACATTCCACCACAGTAGCTTAACAAGGGCCCCAGGTGATTCCTAGGAGGAGCTTGGTCTGCAGGAAAATGCACCCAGCTTTTAGTTACTTCTCTTTATTATGTACATACAGTGTTTATGCTTTTTAAAAAGATCCCCGGTAATTTTTTCTACATTCTCTTCCATTTTTCATTTGTTTCTCTCCCTCTTCTCTTAACTTCTCTCTACCAGATGATTTGCTTTCTCTAAGCTCTACTCTTGTTCCTCTGCCATCAAGAAGATACCAGGAGATTGTAGTCTCTGGGCTCTGAGCAATTTTAGCACTGAGTTGAACCTTATGCTAGAAATTTTAGCCCTTTAAGAGCTTCCCTGCAATGATGTTCTCCAATAACACCACTGCTTTAATTTGTCTCTGGTTATCAGAGAGCTTCGTTTATCTGAACTCTGCTTAGGTGGGAGATTGGTGGTGGTCGGTGGTTATGGCAATAAGCCTCCAGCATTACATATTGAATAATCATAAGGAAACCAGACACATGGGCCCACAGAAAGGAGACTATTAAAGAAAGGACCATTAGTCCTGAATAGCCAGTGATTTTTTTTTTTTTAACACGAACTGATTTTGAGAATCTTAAGAAAACACCTTCCAGTAAAATAATATGGACACCCATGCCCATAGCTGTCAAGTCGATTCCGACTCCTAGCGACCCTATGGGACAGAGTAGAACTGCCCCGTAGGTTTTCCAACGGGTGGCTGGTGAATCCGAACTGTTGACCTTTTGGTGAGCAGCCAAGCTCTTAACCATTGCATCCCCAGGGCTCCACTATGGACACACACATATAAAACTTTGCGTATAGCTTCTGCGGCCATGTACTCTTGAACCCACATATGGATCCTGAATTTCACACCCTGGGCAGAAGCTAGAATAAATGCGAATGTCTACACTGCCTTTTCGGTGTTCCAGCCAACTAAACAATACAGATGATCCTAGAAAAGAAAGTAAATTTCCGGCCCGTGCCAGTGCACATTAATTGTGAAATATTGGTATAATCATAACAAACCAAGTGAAATATAAATTTCCCTTGGTAAACTGCAGATAATTAATTCCCTCCCGGACGATGGAGTGGAGCAGCCTGGTCTCCGTTCGTTTCCTGACGTAAGGCCCGCGTGCACAGAATGCGGGTCAGGCAGCGCGGTCGGTTGAGCAACTGGGTCGGCGGAAGGTCCTCAAGTGCTGTGTAATTTAGGTCAAGTAGGTTAATTAGCATATTATTGTTTGGCCAAATGAACAGCGTGAAATTGCCAAACGTTCGGGCCTTAAATAGTAACACATAAATCTTAGGGCTGTGGCACGTCTGCAGATGGCGGCATACAATCTGATGGATGCGAAGGGCTGTGTGCGCGGAACGTTAGATCCCAAAAGCAGAACTCCACACTGAACGCGTTCCATGGGCGGCCGCAATCCATCATGTTGCTGTGTCGCTGTAACTCACATCGTACCAACTAGACCCGTAAAGAAGTGAAGGGACTTGTCGAGAGGAAGTAAAATGGGAAGAGAGCAAAAAACAATGTGGACAATGAACTGCGTTCTGGAAAGAGAGGACGTGGGGTGGTGTATTGTAGCCTGGTCTTTTATAAACAACGTAAGACGCCAGGTCTGTTGCATCCAATTCTCATTTATCTTGCTTCTTATATTGACACAATGGTTTTGGGGGCATTCTGTCAAATACCAATTCTCCATCTTTTTTTTTTTTCCTTGGCATTCTGAGATCTCAAAAATTTTTTTTTTTTTTTTAGTTTTTTTTAATTGTACTTCAGGTGAAGGCTTACAGAACAAATAGTTTCTCATGAAACAGCAGTACACATGTTGTTTTATGACATTGGTTAAGCAATTCTCCATCTTATTGATTTCTGCCTTTGATCCAATAAGCATTATATTCCTCTTAAATAAAAATGGTGCTTAACATGCAACTCACTGCAATAGCAATTCCTCCAAAAAGTTTTGATGACTGAGATAATGAGCTTTACTCTTTAATTTGGGATTTCACGGATAAACCCACCGCTGTCGAATTGATTCCGACTCATAGCCACTCTATAGGACAGAGTAGAACTGCCCTATAGGGTTTCCAAGGAGTGGCTGGTAGAATTGAACTACCGACCTTTTGGTTAGCAGTGGCACACTTAACCACCCCCCCACCAGGGCTCCATGTCATGGATGTCTCGAGTTAAACCTGTCTCATAGAGACTGAACGCACTCATGGCTACAGAGCCACTCTAGGTTTTTGTTTGTTTGTTTATTGTTGTAGCTTAAGTGAAAGTTTGCATTTCAAGTTAGTTTCTCATACAAAATTTATACATAGTTATTACTCTCCCTATACTTGACAGCACACTCCTCCTTTCTACCCTTGATTTCCCTTGTCCATTCAACCAGCTCCTAACCCTCTCTGCCTTCTCATCTCACCTCCAGACAGAAACTGCCCATTTAGTCTCATGTATCAACTTGAGTTAACAAGCACACTCATCATGAGTATCATTTTATGTCCCACAGTCCAGTTCAATCTTTGTCTGAAGAGTTGGCCTCGGGAATTGTTTTAGTTCTGGGTTGACAGAGAGTCCAGGGGCCACGCTTTCTGGGGTTCCTCCAGTCTCAGTCAGACCATTCAGTTTGGTCTTTTTACTAGAATTTGAGTTCTGCACCCCACCTTTCTCCTGCTCCTGCAGGGAGAGTTCTGCACCCCACCTTTCTCTTGCTCCATCAGGGTCTCTCTGTTGTGTTCTCTGTCAGGGCAGTCATTGGTGGTAGCCAGGTAGCATCTAGTTCTTCTGGTCTCAAGATGATGCATTCTCTGGCTTATGTGGCCCTTTCTGCCTCTTAGGTGACTGAGCTTTTCTTAAAAGAGATCTATACACCCTGCCATAAGGAAGTGCTGTTATGGCCCTTCATCACAGTCCTGAGTGCGAGAGAACATGGCAGCATTGCCAGGGGCACACTAAAATCAACATCTGATACAGTGTATCTAAGCAGGATGAATCAATTACATATTTTCCATGTTAAGTGTAAATAAAAATATGTCTTTTTATGTTTGTCTACTAATACTTGATTTTTAGTTTTTTTGAATCAGCACTAATAGTCTTGAAACATGACTTCATCACGACTATCAAAAAAATCATTCTCAGGAATGAGAAATACTGGAGAGAACTTGGAACTTACTGTCAATTGGTAAATTCTTCACTCACAAGCACCCAGAGCATTCCCCCTTTGCGTCTTCAAACCTCAGGGTTTTTTTTTTTTTTCCTTATGCAAAATAACTGTATTAATCCATATTCACGTCCCATTCTCACTGTACATGTCTAAAGCAGCAATATATTCATGGTTCTGAGGGCAGACTCTCTGTTTATGTCCAGACTCTACTATTTGGCAACTTAGATAATCTCACTGTGTTTTTTCTCCTTGTTTATAAACTGACTACGTCATAGAGGTGTGGGAATTAGATCCTTGAGAACAGGACTAATGAACCTAGTAAATAAAGCCCACTGGTCCCATGCTATATTATCCTTCAGAAGAAAAACAGAGAAAAGGGCACAGTAGTCATAAGGAGAGTTGAAATTATAAAGTAATGAGACCAGTTACACAAGTCTCATGTCAGAGATGCTGTATTTCAGAGTTACTCCTTAATGAGATATCATTGTGAGATGTGACTGAAGTAAACAGAAGAGAGGGTTTTAAAAAGAGGGTGAGTAACGTGACTAAAAGACACAGTGGTCAAGGAGGGTGTATTGGGTAAGAAAAGACAACTGCGTCTGGGAGTTGGAAACCTAGGAATTGCCAGGTTGTGAGCTGTCTGTGTTCAAAGACTTTGTCGTTTTCCTCATTGAGTGTGAGCACCTGGCAGCATTCCTGTCACCCCATGGGTGCCCATTCAGTATCTGAGTGAAGGGACGTTCACAGGAGAGCATGGGGACAAAGCCAGACTGCAGGGAGGTACAGAGCAGCAAGAAGATGAGGAAACTGATCAATAAAGTAGATGATGCTGTAGATGAGAGACAACAGAGAGCCTAGTGAACTGAAAGATGAAAGTACAGACAAAGGTAGAAAAATAAAGAAGGCGTAGAAGAAAATAGAAGGGGATGAGAAGAAGGGATGAGACAGAAACAGTGTTGTTCTTGACGTTTTTATTATTGATATTTTATGGTACTTTGTGACAACAGCTTCTGATGAATGAATTTCCCTTCTGAGCCTCAAAATTTGTCAACAGATGGTGACTTTTGCTGAAATGCTTCCTAGAG
>NW_004444029.1:3735498-3741059 GCF_000243295.1 Trichechus manatus latirostris
AGCTAAGATCTCAGAGGGTGCTGACATGGAAACCACCTTAGAGCTAAGAACTCAGAGGTCTAACTTATTGTTTACTATGAAAGAAAAATTAATGGTTTATTAATCTTAATTTCTCCAAAAGAGTAAATTACCCCATAAGATAAATTTAATTTTTGGGCTCTAGGCCCTCAATGGAAAACATCCAAAAAGTGTTCCATTTACCCTTGAGAACTGCAAAATAAATACAGCATAAACTTTGTTTCATATCTCCCCAAAGCATTCATCATATTCCCTGTCAAATTCCAAAATTTATTGAATTCTAGTCAAATGAATTCTATTTTTGACACCTTATATTTATTGAACAACCTCATTTAAAATTTTCTACATTTTCAGACTGTTTCAATAGCTTTAAATGCATAGAAGTTATTCATTTCCTCTGTAAAAGTGGAAAAAAAAACAGCAGTGCTTATAAATATTTTTATTCTCCCAAAACACATTGTTTCTCCCGTGTGTAAGACTAGGTTAGATATTAGAGATAAAAACATGGAAGGACACGGTCTGGGACATACCTAGCACAGTAAGAAATAGTCTCCTAGAGAAAACTACTGCAAATATATTCCAAGTCATGAATTCAAATTTCCAAGAAATGTCTTTGTTGGCAGATTTACACATTGTTTTTTTGCTGAGTCAAAGACCTGAGGCAGAGGAAGGAGTAAACAGCAAATCTCTGGGTAATAGATATGGGTAGACAGTCCCAATATTTATTATTTAAACTGCTAAAAACACTGTCTGGAGGTGATGGCCATAATGTATCCCCTTCTGATACGTCTTTAAGTAGTTGCTCATTCTGCCAAAATGAGACACCTTCTCTTGCACCCTAGCTGTATTAAGGCAATAGCTGGGTCTCTTCTTCCCTGCCCACAGATACTCGTTCAGAGACGGCTGTAGAACCCAACTACTGTTGGTGAGACTAGAGAGGATGTTTTCTGACATTTCTGGGAAAGAATAACCAAAAGGTTGCCAGTTCAAATCCATCAGCCACTCTTTGGAAACCCTGTGGGGCAGTTCTACTTTGTCCTGTTGGGTCGCTATGGGTCGGAACTGACTCGACAGCAACGGGTTTGGATTTTTGTTTTGCTGCTGTTTAATCCACTGAAGCTACTAAAAGGCACCATTCTCTTTTCCTTGACCATGTGACAGTGTCAGGTTTTTAACATAATCTAGAGTCTGAATCCCAACAGAACAAAAGCAGGAGCTTCATGGCTTCTGAAGGCCTGGCTTGGAGTTCCCAGAAAGTCACTTCTGCAGCATCGTGTTAGTCAAAGGGGAGTGATGAGACCAGCCAAGATTCAAGAGGAAGGGAAACAGGTTCCACCTTTGGATGGGAAGAGGCGTGCTTGTGCAGGGACGACTAATTGTTGGTGGTTGTCTTTGGAAACATTTACAAAGTGAAGCACATACTGAGTCAAGATGCGAAGAGTGAAAACAAGCCAGCTAGTCAAATAGCCAGAGAGAGAGAATCCCAGGTGGAGAGAAGTGCAAGTCCAGAGAACCTGACAGGAGACAGATTACTTGTGGTCACAGAACAGGAGGGAAGCCAGTACGACTGGGCTGGTGCTGGAGGGAGGGCTGACGAGATGAGGCTGGAGGGGAGGCAAGGTCTGTGGGGCACAGGGTGGGACGGGAGGGCACGGGACCCTGAGAGGTTTGGTTCATCAAGTGCCAAAATCACAGGGGTCTCACCCTTCCTCCTGCTCTGAATGGGCCAAACAATGCACATCTCTAACACTTTCCAAAAATCATAACAAGGACCAGTGTCTTAGTTACCAAGTGCTGCTGTAACAAAAAACACCACACGTGAGTGGTTTTAAAAAGCAGAAACCTCTTGTCTCAGTTCTGGAGGCTAAAAATCCAAATCAGGGTCTCAGCTGTGTCAATTCCTTCTGTGGCCTCACTCCTAGTTTCTGCTGTCTGCCAGTGACCCTTGGCGCTCCTTTGCCTGTAGATGAGTTCTCGCGTGGCGTCTGTCTTCCCCGGTGTGTCTGTCTCTGTGTGTTCTGCTTTTTCCATAAGATACCACTCAGAAATGATTAGGTTTAGGATCCGCCCTACTCTGGCGTGGCTTCATTAATATAACAAAAGAAAACCCCTATTTCCAAACAGGGTCATATTTAGAGGTACGGGGGTTAGAATTTCAACATATTTTTTTGGGAGGCATAATTCAATCCACAACAGAAAGAAAATCTGATCTGTCACTGGAAATTCTGATGACAGTGGGATCCACTGTATTTTAGAAAGATATTGTTTTGATTTAATAATTCATCCTCCTGGGACCCTTTTCTAATTTCATTTCTCCTCTCCTGTGTAAGTGCTTAGATTTACAGTCTTTCCTTAATGGCACAGAACTTTAACATTAATAATCATCAAAGTGCTAGGAAAGTGTGGAAGTTTATCCAAAATGATTTCCAAAACGTTTCAAGCATTTTGTCATTGAGGTTTAAAACTCTGAATGCTTAAAACTCAATTACTTTAGGCTATGTTGAGGAAAAGATTTCCAGGGACTGGAAAAAAAAGCAAAAAGAGCCATAAATAGATGCAGCAAGCCTCCTGAAGGGATTAATAAGAAAGGAACCACATCTACAAACAACAATAGACAACGGTTGTGTTCCAAGAAAATGGAACTGCTCACCCAGGTCTAAAAAAACAATCCTCCCATTCAAAAGACCATTACGTTGCCAGAAACGTAACGCCAAGACAAGACTGTTCCACAATACTAACAATAAATTATAAAGTCAGGAGCGTGTGTGGGCATGTGTTGTTGTCATTTATATTCTATAACACAGGAAAGAGCATTTAATAAATTAGCTGTCAGCTAAGGTGTCCTTAAAGTTATTTGTTCAGTGAGGATTATTCTCTGTTTGCCTTCTTTGTAGCAGAGTTCAGTCAAGTAACATTAAACAGATAATAAAGGGTGGATGTCCTTCTCAACTTCTCCTTCCATGTCAGGATAGTTGGTGTTTTAAGGCTATTTTAAATTATTTCACATTATCAAGGTTTAATTAACCACATTCTACTTTTAGATTCAACACTCCACCAGTGTGTGGGACCCATGCGCTGGAACTGTTTAACACGCCATGTTGCTGTTGTTAGCTGCTGTTGACGCAACTTCGATTCATGGAGACCCCAAAACACTGCCCGGTCCTGCACCATCTTCATGATCGTTGGCACGTCTGAGTCCATGGTAGGGCCATTGTATACTGCCTTCCAGCCTAGGATGTTCATCTACCAGCACTGTATCAGACAATATTCTGTTGTGATCCACTGGGTTATCACTGGCTGATTTTCGGAAGTAGATCACCTGGCCTTTCTTCTTAGTCTGGAAGCTCCACTGAACCCTGTCCACCATGAGGGACTCTGCTGATATTTGAAATACCAGTGGCATAGCTTCCAGCATCACAGCAACACGCCAGCCACCCAGTATGACACATTGACAGACGGATGGTGGTAATATGTTGCCATACTTCTTAATGAGAGCCTGCCTCTCTTCCCTAGCTGTGCCTCACTGGAAGAAGCCAAGAAAGTTCCATTTTGTATGGAACACTTTTCAATAGTAAACATTGCTCTAATGAGGTTTCTGTCTTTAAACAAGTTGATTCCACTTCCAAAGTTACTTAACTCAAAATCAGGAGTCATAGAGGTACTGTGAGACTGTGTGAGACTGTGTGTGACTCATTACTCTACGGCGACCTGCCTGTTCCAACCCACAAAAATGTCGCATCCATTTAGTTTAATGATCTCTCCTAGTACTCACTAGGGATCTCTCGGGAATGGTTTGCTTTAACTTCTGCCTTTTTGTAATGTGTTATTTTTCTTCTTCTTCTTTTTTAATTCCTATTAATTTTAAGATACTTGCATTTTAGTAGCTGTATTATATTCACTCCTTCATTGTTTCTGGGACTTCACATTAATTTATACTACACTGGAAGTTTGTGACTGCTCATTTGAGGGTTATTTTTATTTATGGACTTAAAAAACCAACCTCCAAGTTTGGTGAATTGATTTTGTGGTGGGAGAGCATTTATTGTGGAGTATTTTATGAATATCCCATCTGGAAATGCCTTCTCCTACTGCATAAAGGGCATCAGTTGACATGACTTTTCTTAAATAGGCTGGAAACATGAATCATGAACAGTATTTCACAAATAACATTGCTAGCAACTTCTAAAACTGAAGAAAGGGAAACAGAGAATCCAAGGATGGCGAAAGTAGGCAAACAGAAATGCCGTCCATTCAGTGAAGTGCTGCTGGCATTTGCCAGAGTAAGAGGAAAAATAGATAAGGAGAATTTTTTCTTTTCTTATACCTGCTAAAAGAAATGCAAACGCTTTCGATTTTTGCCATGACGGGTACTTTGATGCGTAAGGAACTCAAGGAGAGAACACGAACAGTAGAAGGCGGTGGTAAGGAAGAACCACTGGCCAGCTTTCCTCCCTTGGGAAGAATCACAGGCGGCCGTAGAGACAAAGTCTGCATTTGTTGGTTTCTGGACACACAGCACATTGTCAGTTTCCTGTACATCCGTGAGTCGACTCTGGCTCACGGCGACCCCAGGTGTGTCGGAGTAGAACTGTGCTCCACAGGGTTTTCAATGGCTGATTTTTCAGAGGTAGATCACAAGCCTTTCTTCCGAGCAGACTCAAACCTCCAACCCATAAGGTGTATATCTGCATGCACTGAGGACTACAACATAAAACCAAAGATGTGGCAGTCTGCTTCCGTGAAAATTTACAGTCTTGGAAACCCTACGGCCAATTCTGCCTTGTCCTACAGGGTCGGTATGAGTTAGAATTGACTCAGTGGCAGTAGGTTGGTTATATATAAAACCATTGCCATCAAGTTGATTCCGACTCATAGCTGTACACAGCTAATAAAGTTCAAATATCTTAAAACTAATAGGAATATAAAAGAAGAAGAATTAACACATTATAAAAAGGCAGAAGTTAAAGGCAGTACATTCCAGAGAGATCCCCCAGTTTTATGGAGGTTTTGACTAAGATTGCTTCGGCAGAATGCTTATTGGGGAAGCAGCGAGCGTCCTGAGAGGCCCAGACTCTGGCAGAGGCCGCAGAGGAGGGCTGCATCAAGCAGAAGGTAGATTTGGTTCCATTTGATCTGATGCAGAATTTCTCAGGAGTATGCTAACAAGGAAATTTTCATCAGAAAGCATTTCTTCTCATAAAAGCTATTGTCAGGGCAGCTTTTAACAGCATTAGCAACACCCATAAAATTAAGATGCTCTCCTCCTTACGTTTGAAAGCTGAGAGACCTGCCCACCTGAGCTGGACTTGTAAGTATAGAGAATAAAGGCAGTAAGCTACTCTGTGCAATAAGCAAAAATGAGACGACACAAATCATTTTCAGAGGCTTTCCTGCTAAGCACCTATTATAGCAAGACATAGAGCATTAAGAGCAATGCGCTGGGTTGCACAGGCCCATTTAGACTGTATACACACTGTATTCACATCGGGGGTACCACGGGTAACCCACCCAGGCCCATTTAGACTGTATACACACTGTATTCA
>NW_004444029.1:3742407-3744964 GCF_000243295.1 Trichechus manatus latirostris
TAAAACAATGTGTATACTACTGTTTAATGAGAAACTATTTGTTCTGTAAGCCTTCACCTGAAGTACAATAAAAAAAAATAAAATAAAAGGGACTGGGATTAGAGAAACTAAAAAAAAAAAAAAACCACAATGGACTATTTGCAGGGGTTATGGAACATGGATGGAGTTAGCCACCAGAGCTGTAAATGCAGCTGACACCAGAAATTAAAGTACGGTGCTCCCCTATCCTTCTCTACCTCACTCCTAAAGCCAAACCCCTTGCTGTCCAGTTGACTTCAACTCCTGGCCACCCCATGCGTGTCAGAATGGAACTATGCTCCATAAAGTTATCCATGGCTAACTTTTCAGAAGTTGATAACCAGGCCTTTCTCTCTAAGTGACACCGCTGGGTGTACTTGAACCTCCAACCTTTCAGTTAGCAGCTAAGCACATGAACCGTTTGTACCACCCAGGGACCCTACCTAATTCCTAAGAATCATTAAATCATTTCAGCCAGCGTAGACTAATGACAAGATTTCCCAATCCACAACAGCCCACTGGCTGGTGAGGCTTCAGCTCCATCTGATTCTGCATGGGGGCCAGGTGGGTCAGGGAAACCTGTGGTCCTTTTAGTCGATGCTTGGATGCTTGCAATGTCCTTTCCTGGTGATTTCCTGTTCCAAATGGACAAAAACAAAGGGAATGAGATCAAGGGAAAGACTGACAACGTATCATGCCTAGGTGGCCTGTGGTTGTCTACTTAGACGTTGAATACTGGCGTCCACGGCACCATTGCACACTCCGCCGCTGGCTCACTTCCCTCTCACAGTCACAAGTCAGCCACCACATCGGCTCCCCTCCGGGATCAGGAACTCTGGTGTGGGAATCACCTGCGGAGGAGCCAGTATCCCAGGAAGCCGATGGGAGCCCTCTCTGAGTGTGCTCTGAGCTCCCGGCTTCCTGTCATGGGTCTCAAACACCAAAAGAAAATCCCAGCTGTTGTCCATGTTCAAAAAGTCCTGCCCTCAGGTTGGAACACAACAGCAAGGATCTCTAATCAGCAATCCTGCTTCAAGCACTATGAGGAAAGTGGAACATTAGGATTCCACGCAACGTTCCAAGCTGGAGATGGGACCCTGGAATGGAATCTCAGAATCTGCTCCGTGGAAGAAAGCGGGCAAGAATGTGGAGAATTACCAGGGCCCCAGCTGAGGAGAACCTGGTTCCAGGGAACCAGAAAATCTTTGGGGAACGGTGCTGCAGCCCATACCTGGGTGGAAACCGGAGACAGCCTGGGGGGTCAGAGAGCTCCGAGGGCCCTGAGGTCCTCCTGGGCAAGCAAGACTGATTCCTGGTCACTGGGGATGTGGGTGGGATGCATAAGACCCACTGGCCAGTCTGTCTTAGGTGAGGGCAGAGATGAGGGGCCCCCACCTACTGATGGACTGGTGGGGAAGGGGAGGGGGGCAGGGGGGCCACCCAGTAGGAAATAGAGTTTGCATCTCTTTAAATGAAATGACCACAAGAAGTATAATTGTGAAGTCTTAACACTCAATTCAGTGAGTTTTAAATATTTTCTTTAGAAAAGGAATCCTATTTCAATTTTTAAAATGTTCTTCAAAATATATGAGAAAAACAAACTTATCTTCTCAAAGCCATGACATGGAGCATCTGTCTTCTCCTTCATGAAGATATTTATTTACCTGAATGGATTTTCTAAATTTGATATAACTGTATTCTCTCTCTATGGTGAAACGTCCTTATCAGCCGAATCCATCTCTTGAAGCACTTCCTGTTTCTTCCCTGCATAGTTATTCAATCCCAGATCACTTAAATGATGCATTCTTTTTATGTTAGACTTTCACTAGCTCTTCCTGAGCACAAATGCCAACACTAAGAGAATAAGAAATAATTTTTGTTAAAGACAAAGATTTATCAAACTAAATGAAAGAAGGAAAAAGGAAGGAAGGAAGAAAAAAAGATACAGTGATAAATGTACGGGATTCCTGGGTGGTGCAAATGGTTAACACAATTGACTGCTAACAAAAAGGTCTGAGATTCAAGTCCACTCAGAGGCACCTCAGAAGAAAGGCCTGGCAATCTACTTCTGAAAACTCATGCACTGAAAACCCAGTGGATAGCAGTTCTAATCTGCTTACAACACTTGTGGTAGCCATAAGGTGGGGTCGACCCAACAGAAAAATTTTTTTTATGGAGCAGCACTAGCAAAGAGCAGAAGTCATTTCTACCTCTCAGCACATACAGATACTACTCTGCCCTAGGGTCCACCAGTGTGTTCAGCCTACAGCATTCGCTGAGCCCCAATGCAATATGCCTTTCTAAGCTCTACAAGCATTTCAAGGACTTTGAAAAACTAAGAGTTCCTGCCTTCAAGACACTTACTATTAATTTCTATTTATTAACTCAGCATATTTTAAATTGCTCATTAAAAATAAAATAACAGGGAGTTCTAGCAAAATGGCACTCTAGGCAGAAGCACCACGCCATCCCTCCACAGCAAAGATACGAAAAACTAAGCCGAACAGAGAATACAATCCTGAAACCCTAAAACATCAAA
>NW_004444029.1:3760965-3764085 GCF_000243295.1 Trichechus manatus latirostris
TATCTTTGGCTATGTGTATTTTCACCAAAAAAAAAAAAAGGGTTGAGAAGTTAGAGGGTTGATATGTTGTGGGGCTGTTAACCAATGTCATAAAACAACATGTGCACTACTGTTTCACAAGAAACTATTTGTTCTGTAACCCTTCACCTGAAGTACAATTAAAATAAATAAATAAATAAATAAATAAACTAACACTTCAACAAATTGAACAGATACATTTGTCTTTATAGCAGTTTTGTTGGATTTAAAAATCGTTCATTATACTTAGCAACAATCGCAGTTGGTTTTTAAGTAAACCAACTACAGTATAAAGTTTATTGTATAGGGGTGAGTTTCTTTACCAAGAAAAATTAATTGAAAAACAAGTATGAAACACTAGCTTAGAATATCTTCATTTCTTAGCATAGACCAAAAAATCTATTGCCGTCGAGTCAATTCCGATTCCCAGAGACCCTGTAGGACAGAGTAGAACTGCCCTATAGTTTCCAAGGCTATAAATCTTCATGGAATCAGACTGCCACATCTTTCTCCCAAGGAGCAGCTGGAGGGTTTAAACCACCAACCTTTCAGTTAGCAGCTGAGTGCTTTAACCACTGCACCACCAGAACTCCTTTTTCTTAGCATAGGAGGAAACTTATTTCAGCCATCTGTCCTTCTTTAGCGTAAAGTTCATTAGTATGCAATAGTGTTGTTTGGTGGTGTACAGAAAGTTATGAAATATATTCACGTAGATTCTACTTTTTATGAACATTACACAAGGTACATGTATTGCCACAGAAAGAATTAGGGTGCATGGTTTGGACTGGCCACTTCATTGTCAACTTTTTATTAAAATCCACATGGCTGATGCCCAGTGTAGTCCAATACTTCAAATCAGGAGGAAAATGCTTAATTGTAGCATCCGCGGGCTAGCAATTGAGGGTAAGGTTATGTAAAGGTAGTTTGCATACCCAAGCTTAAAATCTTATGTAATTTATAATAAAAAAAAACCCATTGCCATCGAGTTCATTCCAACTCTTAGTGGCCCTAGAGGACAGAGTAGAACTTCCCCATAAGGTTTCCAAGGCTGTAATCTTTATGGGAGTAGATCACCAGGTCTTTCTCCTGAGGAGTAGCTGGTAGAATAGAATTGGTGACCTTTCAGTTAGCAGCGAGTGCTTAACCATTGCACCACTGGAGCTTTCTATTTATAATAGTACACTAGTAACAAAGAGTGGTAGATTTCAGAGGATAACAGTCTTCTCAAGTGCCTGAAAAGCTTTAAGTTACTCTTACTCCTCCACAATCAGAAAGTTTAAAGTGTGCACTTGGAATTGTTTCTGAATAACATGTCAAGAGCATATCTGTGGAATATATTCTCTTGTAGATAGTCAAGCTTTAGAATGCAAGATGGTGACCCTAGTTACAAAAAAAAAAAAAAAAAAAAAAAACTGGCTTACTGCAACAAAATATAACCTAAAATATATAAAAATATAACCTACACATTATGTATTTGCTAATGCCCTTTGAGAGTCTAGAGTACGCTCTCATTTGTTGCTAGGATTACAAATGTTGCTCTACACAAGGAGGGGGAAAGAAGTTTGAAGGGCTATTTAGAGAAACTATAAGGTGTGCTGTGCATTTATCCAGGATAAGTGCGATTTTTCTTTCCTGCCTGCGATGCTGGTCGTTAATGTTTGCAAGCAGCCAAGTGGAAATCTAAGGGGTCATCCATACACAGTGCTGCGTTCACAGCTCACTAGGAGCACATTTTAAAGTTCAGCTCACTGCATCCCTGAGCAACTTACTTTCTCTAAGAGAAGTTGTCTTTGATCCATACTTGTCAAACTGGCAGCGATCAGAGAGCTTGACTGAATACCGTTTAGCAAGGTCATCATTTTCAAAAGCGAGGAAGCACACACGTTTTCATTGCCTTTGAATATTCCTTGAGAGGCATTAGGTGTGCAGAGAAATGGTGTCTTAAGAGTAACCAGAGTTTTAGTACATCAGGAATTAACTTCTTGTTCATGGGTGAAGTCCACTCTGAATTCAGGTGTGGAGCTGACACCGCTACGTCTCCCCTCAGGGCTCAAAGAATCATGTCAGTTCAGTACTCCCAACACATCCTGCTCAGGGCAGAGGTAAAGGTGATCCGGAAGGGTTATCTTCGCGGCATGCAGCTCATACATGTCAGTGTCATTACGAAGAATAAACGGAATTAGACTCGGGAGACTTAGACTGAAGCCTGAGTCCACCTCTTACTAGCTGGGTGACCTCAGACAAGAAACATACCTCTCACAATAAGAGGCTATTCATCTAGAAAAGAACAATATGGCTTGTTTTACCTATAACACACATTCCTTTGAAGTTGAAATGGAATTATGCATATGAATGTGGCATGGAATTTTAAATGCTGTGCAAGAGGAGACTTGATTATCATATGATTGCACTGGGGCCTGTTCACCTTTCACTGTCGCCCCCCCTCTAGGACTCCAGGAGGAGGTAAACTGTTGTTAGCTGCTGTCCTGTTGGCTCCAACCCAGGGTGACCCTGTGTACAAGAGAACGGAACATTGCCTGGCCCTGTCCCATCTTCATGACACTTGGTATGCTCCCCTCCATTGCTGTGGCCACTGTGGATTTTGATAGCATTCCAACTAGGGGCTCATCTTCCAGCACTATATCAGACAATTTCCTCTTGTGCTCCATTGGGTTTCCATTGGCTAATTTTCAGAAGTGGATCTCCAGGCCTTTCTTCCTAGTCTGTCTTGGTCTGGAAGCTCTGGTGAAACCTGTCCACCATAGGTGACCCTGCTGGTATGTGAAATATCCATGGCATAGCTTCCAGCATCACAGCAACGCACGAGCTACCACTGTATGACACACTGATAGAGGGCTGGTGAGGTGAGCTAATTCCCACCTCTACTCCTGACTCCAGCTGTGTGACACGCTGACAGACGGGGTGGTGAGGTGAGCTAATTCCTACTCCTGACTCCAGCTGTGGGACACGCTGACAGACGGGGTGGTGAGGTGAGCTAATTCCCACCCCCACTCCTGACTCCAGCTGTGGGACACGCTGACAGACAGGGTGGTGAGGTGAGCTAATTCCCACTCCTGACTCCAGCTGTGGGACACGCTGACA
>NW_004444029.1:3764185-3790795 GCF_000243295.1 Trichechus manatus latirostris
TGACAGACAGGGTGGTGAGGTGAGCTAATTCCCACTCCTGACTCCAGCTGTGGGACACGCTGACAGACAGGGTGGTGAGGTGAGCTAATTCCCACCCCCACTCCTAACTTCAGCTGTGACCCTCCATCCTAGACTGCACTGGGTGGCTGCTCTTGCCCAGATTCTCCGTCAGGTGCTCCTCCTACCACTGTGGGCACAGAGAGGGGCTGCACCCCCCACCCTTGGTTTCTATGTAACTAGGGCACATTTGCTGAGTCAGCCAACTGAGGAGAGGTCAGACACAGTGGAGGAGGGGGCACACATGGAGGCCCGGGGATGAGGTAGATTTTAAAACTGTGCTAGCACCTGAGGTCTTACAAGTTTATCACTCAAATGCCACTGAAAATTTTCCTCAGGCCCAGGCATCACAGATTTGTTAGGCTATACCCTTCTCTCCTTCTCTCTTTCCATCCTCCAGGCTATAAATCTCAAATCTCCTGCTCAGTATCTTCCTCTCACCCCAGAGTAGGCTCTGGGCCTCCTTAGCTTACCCTCAAAAATAATAACTATTAACGTAAAATAGTGTCACTCTGTCCCAGATATGTACCCTTACCGATAATTCAAATTTTGAATTGTTTTTTAAACAAGTGTATGTGTATATGAAATGCATAAACATCAATATCCTAGGCATTAGTGAGCTGAAAAGGACTGATACTGGCCACTTTGGACAATCATATGCTCTACTAGGCCGGGAATGACAACTTGAAGAGGAATGGCCTTGCATTCATCATCAAAGAGAACATTTCAACATATATCCTGAAGTACAACGCTGTCATGGATGGGATAATATCCATACGCCTACAAGGAAGACCAGTTAATATGACTATTATTTAAATGTATGCACCAACCACTAAGGCCAAAGATGAAGAATTTGAAGATTCTTACCAACTTCTGCAGCCTGAAATTGACCGAACATGCAATCACGATGCATTGATAATTACTGATGATTAGAACGTGAAAGCTGGAAACAAAGAAGGATGAGGAGTTGGAACATACAGTCTTGGTGATAGAAATGATGCCAGAGATCATATGACAGTCATTTGCAAGACCAATAACTTCTTCACTGAAAATATCTTTTTCCAACAACATAAACGGCAACTATACACATGGACCTCACCAGATGGAATACGCAGGAATCAAATCGACTACATCCGTGGAAAGAGATGATGGAAAAGCTCAATATCATCAGTCAGAAGAAGACCAGGGGCCAAGTGTGGAAAAGACCATCAACTGCTCATATGCAAGTTCAAGTTGAAACTGAAGAAAATTAGAACAAGTCCACGAAAGTCAAAGTATGACCTTGAGTATATCCCACCTAAAAAAAGAGACCATCTCAGAAATAGATTTGACACGCTGAACACTAATGACCGAAGACCAGACGAGTTGTGGAATGATATCAAGGACATCATACATGAAGAAAGCAAAAGATTATTAAAAAGACAGGAAAGAAAGAAAAGACAAAAATGGATGTCAGAAGAGACCCTGAAACTTGCTCTTGAATGTCAAGTAGCTAACGCAAAAGGAAGAAATGATGATGTGAAAGCTGAACGGAAGATTTCAAAGGGAAGCTTGAGAAGACAAAGAGAAGCATTATAATGACATGTGAAAAGAGCTGGAGATAGAAAACCAAAAGGGAAGAACATGCTCAGCACTTTTCAAGCTGAAAGAACTAAAGAAAAAATTCAAGCCTCTAGTTGCAATACTGAAGGATGCTACGGGGAAAATATTAAACAACCCAGGAAGCATCAAAAGAAGATAGAAGGAATATACAGAGTTACTGTGCCAAAAAGAATTGGTCAATGTTCTACCATTTCAGGAGGTAGCATATGATCAGGAACCAATGGTACTGAAGGAAGAAGTCCAAGCTGTGCTGAAGGCATTGGCGAAAAACAAGGATCCAGGAATTGACAGAATACCAACTGAGATGTTTCAACAAATGGATGTGGTGCTGGAAGTGCTCACTAGTCTATACCAGGAAATTTGGAAGACAGTTGCCTGGCCAACCTACTGGAAGAGATCCTTATTTATGCTTATTCCAAAGAAAGGTTATCCAATCGAATTTGGAAGTTGTCGAACAATATCATTAATATCACTCACAAGTAAAATTTTGTTGAAGATCATTCAAAAGCAGCAGCAGTAGTATATGAACAGGGAACTGCTAGAAATTCAAGCCGAATTTAGAAGAGGACATGGAACCAGGGATATCATTGTCAATGTCAGATGGATCCAGGCTGAAAGCAGAGAATACCAGAAAGATGTTTACCTGTGTTTTACTGACTACTATGCAAAGGCAATCGACTGTGTGGATCATTACAGATTATGAATAACATTTCAAAGAATGGGAATTCCAGAGCACTTAATTGTGCTCATGAGGAATTTGTACATAGATCAAGAGGCAGTCATTCCATATTGCATGGTTTAAAGTCAGGAAAGGTTTGCGTCAGGGTTGCATCCTTTCACCATACCTATTCAATCCGTATGCTGAGCAAATAATCCGAGAAGCTGGACTATATGAAAAAGTACCGGGCATCAGGATTGAAGGAAGACTCGTTAACAACTTGCCTTATGCAGATGACACAACCTTGCTTGCTGAAAGTGAAGAGGACTTGAAGCACTTATTGATGAAGATCAAAGACTACAGCCTTCAGTATGGATTACACTTTAACATAAAGAAAACAAAAATCCTCACAACTGGACCATTAAGCAACATCATGATAAATGGAGAAAAGATTGAAGCTGTTGATGATTCATTTTACTTGGATCCACAATTGACACCCATGGAAACAGCAGTCAAGAAATCAAAAGACGTGTTGTATTGGGCAAATCTGCTGCAAAAGACCTCTTTAAAGTGTTGAAAAGCAAAGACATCACCTTGAAGATTAAGGTGCACCTGACCCAAGCCAAGGTATTTTTAATCACCTCATATGCATGCGAAAACTGGACAATGAATAAGGAAGACCGAAGAAGAATTGACAGCTTTGAATTGTGGTGTTGGTGAAGAATATTGAATATACCACAGACTACCAAAAGAATGAACAAATCTGTCTTGGAAGAAGTACAATCAGAACGCTCCTTAGAAGAAAGGATGGCAAGACTACATCTCACATGCTTTGGACATGTTATCAGGAGGAATCAGTCCCTGGAGGACATTGTGCTTAGTAAAGTAGAAGGTCAGTGAAAAAGAGGAAGACCTTCAATGAGATGGATTGACACAGTGGCTGCAACAATGAACTCAAGCATAAAGACGATTGTGAGTATGGCAAAGGACTGGGCAGTGTTTTGTTTTGTTGTATATAGGATGACTATGAGCTGGAACCAACTCAATTGCACCTAAAAACAACAACAATGTGTATATGTGTATTGGTTGTTGTTGTTCTATAATTATTAAAGTATTAGGTAGGACTGTGTTGTGTAAGGAGTAAAATTAAGACCCAATAGGATGTGCTGCTTTGACATCTAGTAAAACTGGGAGGGCCTTGAATGGCCTAATTGTAATTCCCCCTCCCACTCTGCTCCCACAGCAAGGTTCCCTTGCCAAGCAACCTTCCTTATCACAGGGACCAGGCACAGGACTTGCTTGTCTCTCAGTAGCGGGCTGTGGTTCCCTGCTAGCCTGTAGAATTATTCAAACAAGTCAATCACATCCTCCCGCAGGAGACAGGGGTCACCCCACCCTCTTGTTACTACCAAGCCTGCCTCCCACAGCCCAGCTGGCTCTCTCTGTTTCTGAGCGCAATCCACGGGTGGCCCTGCATGCTGTGCTGTGTCTTCCTCCCCTGGCTTGTGACTAATAAACGGTATATGTGATCAGTCAGCTGTGATCACCCAGTGCCAGGTGCTATGTGCCTGGCCATTCCCCTAACCCTAAGGTAGGATCCCTCTCATCCCCATAATCCTATGGTGGGGTCCCTCCTTCACAAACAGGGTGAACAGGAGGTGATTAAAGCAGGCTCCCTAACACAAATAAGTGATACAATAGTCATAAATATTGATGCAAATATTCTAAATAAAACCTCACTGAACAAAAGTCAGCAGCATGTTAAAAGAATGAAATCATGAATATTCAGGGATTATTCCCAGGTTTCAAGGATGAGTCAAGATTAGAAAACGTAAAACTATCATTCTTTTTACTAATAGAGCTAATGAGAAAATTACATGACTATCTTCATGGGTGCTGGAAAAAAAAATTGACAAAATTGAACACCATTCTTTATAGAAATTATTCAGTGATATAAGAAAAATGGGCACTTTAGAATCATTCATATATTCACATTTGCTAAATGTAAAAATATAATTATATACACACATGAGCATACAAGAAATACTAGAGGCATTTCCATCAAAGATGGGAAAAAATATCAAGAATGTCCATTACCATCTATACTATTTAATACTGTACTGTAGGTATGAGCTCATATAAAACAAAAAACCCGTTGCCGTCGAGTTGATTCCGACTCATAGCAACCCTATAGGATAGAGTCGAACTGCCCCATACGGTTTCCAAGGAGTGGCTGGTGGATTCGAACTGCCAGTCTTTTGGTTAGCAGACGTGAGCTCTCAACCACTATGCCACTAGGGCTCCAATATGAGCTAATATAGTTAGACATAAAAAAGAAATTAGACTTTCTAATCTCAGAAGATATGACTAACCTGGCAAGACACGAATATATTGAAAAATACATTGCTAAAAATGAAAGCATACAGTATGAAATTAAATAATTAAATTAATATGTAGAAATCAATAGCCTTCATATATACAAAAATAAATCAGTTAGAAGATACAATGGGAAGGAATCTTACTTACAGGAGCAACTAAAAACTTCACCTTGGAAAATAAGAACACAAAATTAGCCAGTAATTTTTAAAAGAATAATGAGGAGAGGGATATCAGATATTAAAACACACTATAAAGTTTCAGAAATTGAACAGGTGAAACACTGGCCTGTTACTAATCAGCAAATGAAGCAGAATAAAAATTCCAGAAATAGACCCAAATATGCATGAGAATTTAGCATCTAATAAAGGCATCTCAGAACAGTTGGATAAAGATGGGCTACTCAATAAAAAGAGTTCGTATAACTGGGTAACCATCTAGGGGGAAAAAAGTTGTTTCTGTATGTCTCATCTTACATGAAGATAAACTTCAAATAGAACAAGGAGTTAAACATAAAAAAGAATTAAACTTATAAGAATACATAGGAGAAACGATTTATAAACTGGGTGTGAGGAGGAATTGTTTTAACCCAGATATAAAACCTAAATTCCATAAAGAAATAAAGTTTACTAAAATTTAACTACACGGTACATAAAAAGCTCCTAAAGATTCAAAATAAGAGAACAACAACCTATTTTTTTAATGGGCAAAGGACATGATAAGTCAGTTCACAGAAAAAGAAATATAATTGGCCCATAAAATATATTCTTAAAAAACATCCTCAATCTCATAATAAAATAAATGGAAATAAAATCTGCGCTGATTTAACATTTTTCCACTATCAGACTGGCAAAAATAAAAAATTAACAGTGCACTCTTCAAGACGGTGGGAAGACAAGCATAGAAACACTGTGTAGAAGCGCAACCCTGTAAAAGCATCTTTGGATGGACACTGGGCAATATGAGTCACAAATAAACGCATTTTGTCATCAGGTCTTTGACAGTAGGAAACTTTACCTGAGTCCTGTGCTCCTGAAAAACAGCGACGGTTCAGAAGTTCTCCCGCCCTTGGTGAGTAGTGTCTGCGGTCTTAAAAGCCTGTGAGCAGCCATCTAAGATACTCCACTGGTCTCATCCCTTCGGGAGCAAGGGAGAATGAAGAAAACAAGATACAAGGGAAAGATTAGTCCAAAGGACTAATGGACCACAACTACCATGGCCTCTACCAGATTGCATCCAGTACAACTAGATGGTGCCCAGCTACCACCACTGACTGCTCTGACAGGGATCACAACAGAGGGTCCTGGACAGAGCTGGAGAAAAATGTAGAACAAAATTCTAACCCACAAAAAAAAGACCAGACTTACTGGCCTGACAGAGACTAGAGAAACCCCAAGAGTATGGCCCCCGGAAACCCTTTTAGCTCAGTACTGAAGTCACTCCTGAGGTTCACCGTCTAGCCAAAGATTAGACAGCCCCATAAAACAAAACAAGACTAATGGGGCACAACAGCCCAGGGACAAGGACTAGAAGGCAGGAGGGGACAGGAAAGCTGGTAAAAGGGAACCCAAGGTTGAGAAGGGACAGTGTTGACATGTCGTGGGGCTGTTAATCATTGTCATAGGGCAATATGTGTACTAACTGTTTAATGAGAAACTATCTGTTCTGTAAACCTTCATCTAAAGTACAATTAAAAAAGAAAGAAAAATAAATAAATAAATGTTTACTCATTTAAGGACTGAAAAAAATAAAACATTAAAGAAGTTCCCCACTTTCTTGGCTCTTGGAAAGGACTCACTGCAGGGGACCCCTCCCCATCTGACCTAGCTAAGATGCTCAGATGCCCCTTGCTCACCTATGACAGGGCCAGACGGAAACACTCCAAATGCCCATTCTTTCCTCAAAAATGGCGAGCTGGACTGTTTGTGCCCACTGATCAGCCTGGACAAAATCCTCGCTTACTTCTGTCTTTACCCCAGGCCCCTGAACTTTGACCCACCCTCAGCCTGAGAGTGGGACGACCACTGACCTCAGGGAAAAGCCTCAACCATCTGATCACACCCTCCCATTCCGTCTCTGTCTAGCCGTGCTCTCTCCTCCCTAGAAAAGAGAAGCCCCTTCTGCCTGACCTTTGAGCCACTTGCAAATTAAATGAATAATTTCTTTTATAAGGATCAGCAGGAAGCTAGTTCCTGTGAGGCGGAGGTTAAAGATGTCCCAAATGTCCAACTTTTGAAACCCTCGTGGCGTCGCAGTTAAGAGCTCGACTGCTAGCCAGAAGGTTGGTAGTTCGAATTCACCAGCTGCTCCTCGGAAACCCTATGGGGCAGTTCTACTCTGTCCTACAGGGTCGCTATGAGTTGGAACGGACTCTGTGGCAACGGGTTTGGGTGTTTTTTTGGTACCACTCCATCAGCTCTAACATCAACTCCTCCGCCTCCCCTCAGTGCTCTCCCTCCCATCTCTGGGTTCCCTCACGCACTGCGACATCTCACAGAGCTCAGGAACTGTACTCACAGTTAAGAAGTTTACTAGAGAAGTAAAAAGAATTGCTGAGTAGATATACACCTGATAGGGCAGAATAGAATTGCTTCCATAGGGTCTCCAGGGAGCAGCTGGTGGATTCGAACTGCCAGCCTTTTTGATTAGCAGCCCATCTCGTAACCACTGCACCAACAGGGTTCCTTATTAGGGACTTAACAGGGTGCAACTCAGGATCAGGAGCAAAATGACTCAGGATAAAATTCTTTGATCAGAAGAGCCTCTTCTTGTCCTCTGCCTCCTGCCACCTGGCCCTGCTGGGGGCCTTCTGCTCCCGGGTTCTGCTGGTCATTTGCTGAGAGTTACAAAACCAGGGCAAGAAAGGGCGTATAAAAGTAGTCCTCTGCAGCGCAGAAAGCCTGTGGTGAGTGTGTTCTGCCTGTTACCGTAGTCCTCCTCCCCTTACGGCAATAATCCTTTCTAATGAAGTCCTTTCTTAGCTAAGTTCAACTTTGTTCTTTATTTGACACTTTGCGACCTCTTTTAAGGAAATGTTATCTATTTTATCTCAAAGAGTTTTTTATTGAATAATTCATAACAGCAAAATATTGGGAACAAGTGTCCATCCACAGGTGTTAAGTTAACCAAATAACAGTATATCAACACTATGAAATACTAGGAAGCTGCAAAAAGAATGAGAAGCCAGGTGCTGCTCTGGAAAGGCCTGTAGAGGTACACAGACGAAGAAAACAAATGGAGAAGTATATATATGGCATGCTACCTTTCATGTAACAAGGTGAGAGTAATAGTATTTATCTGCATTTGCTTATATTTGCAGAAAAGGAAAATAAGCAGGCTCACTTTGGACAGTCGAAAAAAGGAGGTGAGAATAGTACATGTCTTTTTTAATGTTGGCCTTATTGTTGAACCATGTTTGAGTGTACAGCACACACACACAGAAACCAGGCAGGAATACACAGGCATGTGTGCATGCACACAACGACACACACATAGAAACGAGGCAGGAATACACAGGCATGTGTGCATGCACACGAAGACACACACATAGAAACGAGGCAGGAATACACAGGCATGTGTGCATGCACACAAAGACACACGCACACACACACACACACACACAGAAATTAGGCAGGAAGCCCTTGGGGCCAGAGCTTGTGGCTGGGTTACAGGCTCTCCGGAGCTCTGCTTGCCACGGATCCACTGTTGCTAGAATTTCTCCTCTGGGGAGAAGCAGCAGGTCGGGCGGCATAGTTCTATTGTGTCCCTGTATTTCTGTTTTTCGGGGTGTGACACTGCCCCCCTAGTCTGCAAAGTAGAACTGGAGAGACGCCCCCAGTCCGGCAGTAAATAAGTAAATAAATAAGTACTATTTATTACCCCTTCAGGACTGCCTCCTGGTTTAGGACAAAAGCGGGCTCCATGGAAAAGAGGACCCCTCCGCAGTCATAAGGCGGAACAAGTCCCCTGAGGGAACTGCGGCTCGTCTCCCATCCACATTTCAACACCTTCATCTCCAGATTCAGGGATCCTCACCTGTGCAGGTGGGAACGTGCACCCGCCCTCCAGGAGCCTGAGACTACTCAAGTATGAGCACTATTTTCTCTTGGAATGTCGAGATTCTGGAGGTAGAAATAGACAGTAATCTGACTTTTAAAATATTAATATATGTATATTCAAATTTCAAAAGTCAGATCACTGCCATATATATATATATACAGACACACATATATATTTATACCTTCCAAAAGCAAAAAAAAAAAATTGAATACCACGTTAAGAAGGACCCGTTATTGATAGAAACCACGTTGTGTTCATCTTTACGTCTCCAGCACTTAGCGTGATGTCTGGCACACAGAGTTGGGGGATGATTGATGAATGGGTAAGTGATGGATGATAAATTGTGTGTCATGTTTCATAACTTTGCAGAAACATCATATCTGTCTCCTAGCAGAACCCCCAAGCCTGGATTCTTCTCTACTTGATGCTATGTCATTAAAGCATGCATATTTACATCTTTGATACGTTCCATCTGAATTCCACGTTTATCATTCTGAAGTGGTACTCATTATCTCTAGACCGTGACTTAGAATCTATTTTTTTCTTATATTAATACAGCTACACCAGTCTTTTGTGTGTTTTTTTTTAAATTAATATTTGCTCAATATATCCCCTTTCACTGTAGTTTCAAATTCTTATTATTTGTATGGCATAGATTGAAGTGTGTGAGTCACAGCTATTTATTTCCCTGTGATGGTCTCACAGGGACGGTGGACATCATCTGCAGAGATTGTCCCAGACTTCCTGATTATGTAGGTCCAGAGAGGCCCAGATAATTTGCATTTGATGCTGATGCTGCTGGTATTGGAGTTGTTACTTGACTTGAGTAGGACCGACTCGTGACAACCTTACGCGTAAGAGAATGGAATGTTGCCCGGTTCTGAGTCATCTGCTCACTGCTATGTTTGTGCTCATCTTCCAGCCCTATATCGGACAACATTCTGTTGTGATCCACAGGATTTTCATTGGCTGGTTTTCAGAAGAAAATCTCCAGGCCTTTCTTCCTAGTCTGTCTTAGTCTGGAAACTCCACTGAAACCTGTCCACCATCCGTGACCTTGCTGGTACTTGAAATACCAGTGGCAGAGTTCCAGCATCACAGCAACACGCAAACCACCACGGTGTGACAAACTGTCGGACGAGTGGGGACGAAATGTGCTGCTTCTTCTTGTTAGTTACCATCCAGTCAGTTCCAACTCATAATGACCTTATGTGCAACAGAACGAAAGGTGGCCGGGTCCTGCACCATTCTCATGACGGCTGATGTGTTTGAAACCACTGTTGTCGCTGCTGTGCTGATCCACCTCATGGAGGGTTTCCCTCCTTTCTGTTGGCCGGCTGGTCCAGGGACCATGGTTTGAGATCCACTGCCTCATGCAGCCTTCTCATGCAGAAGGCAGAGGTGTGGGAAGGCAAGCCCCACAGGGAAAGCATCTTTTATCTCCTGCTCTGTCATCTCTCCTAACCTCCCATGAGGCCAAAGGAGTCGCAAGGCTGAGCCCAATGTCAAGAAGCAAGAATGCGCATTTTTAGCCAGGGCTCAGTGATTCTGGTATTGTTGGTCCAGGGAGTACATTTTGAGTACTATTTATTCTCCCTCGCTTCTGAATATTCCGTCTTTTTGTCTCTTGGTGCTACATCTGGATATTTTTTTTAATCTTTCTTCCAGTTTTTCAATTATTTCTTACGCTGCGTTCATTCTGTTGCCAAATGAAGCCATTAAGCTTTTAATTTGGGTTATTTTGATGTTCATTAAAAAAAATCTGTTTGCTTATTTTCCAACTCTACAATTTCACATTTATAAAATTGCATTCTCTGCAGGTGTTTTGATGTGTAACCTTTATAACTTAAACAGAGTACGTGTAGTTATTTTAAAATATATTTCTGAGGTCTGTAAGTCACTTCGTTTTGTTAGTTCCTACTTATTGCCTTGTTTCTGGTATAGCCATTTCTCTTTGATTAATCAAAAGTCATCGTATTTGGAAAATTATTTGTGAGCATTCCCTGAGGACTCAGAAGCATAAGCCTCTTTCAGAAGCACGTGATGACTGAGATCCCCTCAAACAAAGTTCGTAGCTTGAGGTCCATTGGTCACTGTTATGGATTAAATTGTGTCCCCCATAAATACGTGTTGGAATCCTAACCCCCATACCTGTGCATGTGATTGTGTTTGGAAATAGGCCTTTCTTTGTTATGTTAATTATGTCATACCTGAGTAGGGTGGGAAACCTTGGTGGCACAGTGGTTAAGAGCTACTCCACCAGGTGCTCCTTGGAAACTCTATGGGGCAGTTCTACTCTGTCTTATAGGGTCACTATGAGTCGGAATCGATTGAGTCGTGTGGGTCCTAAACTAATCACTTCTGAGTTATAAAAAGCAGATTAGACACAGAGATGAACACACACGGGGAAGACAGACGCCATGTGAGGACCCATCTATAAACCAAGGAACCGAGAAATGCCCAGAGCTCCCGACAAGGAAGGAATCAGCACGGCCAAGAGCCTGATCTGGGCTTCTCGTCTCCAGAACTGTGAGAAAATACATTTCTGTTCTTTCAAGCCACTCACTGTGGTGGGTCTGTTCCAGCAGCGCTGGGTAACTAAGACAGTCATCCCAGGATGAGCACGCCTAGGGAGCAAGTCCGTGCCAGGGCAATTGCTTGACCATAAATCACACTTCTCCCTCTCCATTTCGTTCTCCTTCTCTGCTCAGAGCCATGGCAGCCTTCTCTGAAGACCCCGGGGGTTTGGGATGTGGTGAGACTGGAGTGGAATTTAGTAAAGGTTAACATACCCCTGGTGGCACAGTGGTTAAGAGCTCCGCTGCTCACCAAAAGGACGGCAGTTCAAATCCACCAGCCGCTCCTTGGAAACCCTATGGGGCAGTTCTACTCTGTCCTAAAGGGTTGCTGTGAGTCGGAATCGACTCGGTGGCAACAGGTTTTGTTTTTTTTTTAAAAAAACATGACCACAGCAGGCCGTGACCACAAAAAGCTAACTTATTTGACAAAATCCAAAAAGCTTAAAACAATAAGAGATGAAATCAAAGGGATGGGACAGAGTGCTCTAACCAGTTCAGTGGACTGTGGAAGTGCGTCCCAAAACGAAAGGACAGTTCACCCCAGGAAGTGGGTTTAAGATCTACCCTATGTCACACGTAGACAACATAACAAACAACAAACAATCATATGTCAGACCTGGGACCCCTGAGCCAACAGACTAGATTGTTAGAAAAGAAAAACAAGAAAATGTCACCCAATCATGATCTTAATTCTTTGTCTTTACTTTAACCAGTCATAGTCTGTAAGTAATTTACGCACAGGTTCGTGTTCCAATGATTGTAAAGGGCGTGTTGAAAGACGCTTACTCATAATGAATGAGTACCTGTCAAAACTGTATAAAAAGCACTTACAGATTCTACTTCCTTGAATTTTGGTCTGTTTATGGTCTGAGTGCGTGTAGCCAGTTTCCCATTTTTGTTTTCTGATATGTCACAATAAAAATCTCTTTGTTGCAGAAGGCTTTGGTGAAAGTTGTTACTCTACAACAGATCAAATCTAGTTTACCAGAAACTATGGACCTCAGAGGTCCCAACTTTACTGGGAAGTGAATCCTATAGGACTATGGACCTTGGCCAGGCCCTGGGCCTTAATTTCTGTCCTTCTGGTGCGTAATGCTATCAAGCGAAAGCCAGAGAGTCCTCTATCAGCAAATGCTCCCAAAGCTTTGGTGCTTTTATTTCTGCCAACAAGTTTTTATTTAAATGTTGGACCTGAAGCTCTCCATTGTCTTTACAACTCTTCACTGCTTTATAAGATGATTTTTTTAAACGTAATTCTTCTAGCAATTTTTATTGTTTTTAGTGGGAAGGTTGCTCTAAGTAACCTCGTGTTTCATTACCATAAACTGGAACTACTCTTGATCTTAAAATAAGTATTTTGACGGAACGTGGATAATGTTGATAAATGCGGAGTTAAAATGTCCTCAGAAGCATAAGTAGTACCTTGTTTCGTTGTACTTTAAATGTACTTCTTCCACTTGAATGATAATAACCCCACTTGTGAAGCAATTTAGGCTAACAGATCACTTGGAAATCAGCATTCTTAATCATCCGCATAGCATTAAGCCTTTGTTCTATTTTATAAGTAATGTTGCACTATAAGATTAATGCTCTTTTGCGTACTCAACAGAACCTGGAGCCCTGGTGGTGCAGTGGTTAAGAGCTATGGCTGCTAACCAAAAGGTCAGCAGTTTGACTCCACCAGCTGCTTCTTGGAAATTCTATGAGGCAGTTCTACTCTGTCTTATAGGGTCACTATGAGTTGGAATCGACTTAAAAACAATGGGTTTGGTTTTGGTTTCAACAGAACCTAGCTATACATTTGTTGTAAAACAAAATTGTAGCTTAACACATTGTCTTCTAAGTACCAAACTACGTCTTAATTGAACTGCTATTAAGTACACACTGAAATAGTGAGAAATCTTTAGAGAAGCTAGAACATATAGAAGAAATTTTGGAATTACAGCCTGATAAAGTATGTTTAACTACAGGTGGAATTACCTATTCATAATGCAGTTAGAAATGTTATTTCTTAATATTCATTAAAGATAGCATTTTTTGTAATATTTAGAACAATAGCTATAACAGCACTAATAAATAAGCACTGTCATTTCTAATTATGTTTTAGTTTTACAGTCTAACAAATTGCAGCACATAAAAGCATTGGAGTATTGTATATTAAAATTGAATAACGCCATGATTATTATACACATTCTGACAATAAATTGAGAAAAAATAGAAATAAAGGATTGATTAGAGTCATAATGCAAATCAATGACAAAATTAAAAATGATTTTTGTATCTATCCCAACTTTTGAATCTCTATTTCCAAAATCTTAATTCAGATCCACATCATGCCATTTCTGAATTACATTAGTTATCTAGCCTAGAGATATAACAAAAAGAGTTAATATTTTCATAAACAATATAAATAACCTTCAGTTATACTCATTTGATTATTTCATTGTTACTTTTTGTTTTTCCTATTCTTTAAGTTGGCCAAACTCCTTACTACCCCTACACACGATATCATGGAATTTTTGTTGTTGTTTTTTCCTTGTTTTAAACTATGTGTGTACGTGTGTCTGTGTGTGTGATCAAAACTTTACTGATTTAACTACGTTCTCTGTACATATTTTTAATATTTCCTAATAAAAATAAATATAAATATAATGAAGAAGTAAACTTGCTAATATTTGGGTCTTGTTTTTTTTTTTTTAATTTCAAATGCCCCATTTAGTCATTACTGTTTTCTCTTTCCCCATTATAAGTCTCCGTATTTACATCCTAGATACAATCCCAGTTGGGCTGGTGTTCTTGTCCTGGCTTACAGGAGCAGTAAGTTTCTTTGCTCTGTGCCTTTAATTGCTCACTTTCTGCATTTGGAATGAGGCACCCTTCCTTCTTTTTACCTAAATACAAAATATCATCCATGGTCCAGCTCAAGCTTCACCTCTTCCTTCTTCCCTTACTTCACCAGTGCAAAGCTCTCTTTTCCATTATTTTTCTTATCTCTCCTTTCTCTTATCTATTATTTGTACCATCCCTTAACAGTACCACTGTTTGAGAATCTCTATTCAACAAAATCCATAACATTTTTCTTTGTGCTATTATTTTCCTGTTTAACAAATCAAGAAGCTACTTGAAGTAGCTAAAATGAGCCTTAGGATTTGTCAATATACTATTAAAAAAAAAAAGTGACTTATAGGATTTTTTATACCTCTGCTTTCCTGTCTAGCCCTTCTAAAACACTGTTGACTATACTTCATGACTTGGTACTTGAAAGTTGACTACTCTCTATAGGTTTTCAGTATTCTTGGCTACATGAAATAAGCTTTTGGCTTGTTTTCTTTTTATTTAGAGCTCTTTAATCATCAGATGTGAATTCTGCATCTTAAAATTCTATGCCTATGCCTTTCAGATATTAATAATGAACACTAAGGAATATTAAATATAGCAATGTGGGGAAGTTCCACATGTCTTAGAGAAGTCATGGAAATGACTAAGAAATGCATTTTTTTAATAAAAAATCTAATATTTACAATTGTTCAGATGATTCAATAAACAGAGGGATTTCTAGAGATGTGAATATATGGGATTTAGTTTGTAAGGTGGACATATGATAAACACAATAAACAGTGTTTTGAATAAGTAAGAGAAACTCTAGAAGTTTTCTTAAGCATTTATTAACTACTTCTTTCATTTGGGGCCCTGGCGGCACAGTGGTTAAGAGCTTGGCTGCTAACCAAAAGGTCGGTAGTTCGAATCTACAAGCCACTCCTTGGAAACCCTATGGGGCAGTTCTACTCTGTCCTGTAGGGTCGCTATGAGTTGGAATCGACACAATGGGTTTGGTTTTGGGGTTTTGTTTCACTTACTGTACACAAAGCATTATTTAGCTTGCTATAGAAAATGTAAGAATACTGGGGTCCTGGGGTCACACACTTGGTTCTGCCACTAGCCAGCTGTATAATCTTGAGAATATCACTTAATTTCCTTCTTGTTCTCATCCACAAATTGGATGTTGAACTAGAGTTTCCATGCTTCGGTTACGATTGAATCTTTTTACTCGTTCTACAGCATTTACTCTTGAGCCTTGATTTTCACAGGAACAAGGTTCAACACTGCACCGAGGTAGAAAATTTGCTTTGTGCTCTGTCTCCAACCTATTTTACCAGCTTCATCTTACAACATTCTCACCATTCATTCAATCCTCCAGCCACCCTGGGTGCTGCTTAAAAACATTACGTATTCCATGCTTGCCCACCTACTCTTTCTTCAGCTGGGAGTGCTCTACTCTGCTTTCTCTGTTAAAGCATTCTTCCTCCTGAACTAAAAACCACTGGGGAACCATGTCAGAAACAGGGTAAGGAATAAGGAAGGGAAACTTCTGTCAAGAAGAAAACAGGCTCAGATACTGCTGTTGCCAAGTTCAAAGGAACTGTCTTTGTTGCTAAAGCCCAAACTTTTTAACTTGGCTTAAAAGGGTTTTCATAATTTGCCTATGGTTACAAATTATCCCATCTTTTGTGACCCTTTGCTCCTCTCCTCTTGCATATGTGCTTTATGCTAGCCATATTTAATTTCCTTCAGTTTCCAGAAAGAGCCATATTCTTTCTCACTTCCACGCATTAACAATGTTTTTGGATCTCACCGGGAGATTCTACCCGTTCCCTCTTCACCTGAGTAATCACTACTCAGATATTAGTTTACATGTATTTTCCTCTAGAGAGTCACATCTGACTCACCATGTCTTTGTTAGGTATTATTTCCATCAGGTTCTAGATAGTTCTAGTAGTAGCTAGTAATTCCTCAATTACAGTGCCTAATATTGACTAGAATTTTCTATTTACTTGTCTTGAATGGCACTGTGTCCTTAGAGTCTTATGACTAAATAAATATTTGTTGAATTAATGACTATGAACACATCATTGATCTTTCTTGTGAGTTGGGGAGATGTAATGAGAAAATCCCAAAACAGAAGCCTACGTACTAGATACTGGTAAGATGAGGTGTTAATGACAGTGGAGTTGAGAAAGTAATTGTGGAAACTCTGCTTCCATTTGAGATGTAGCTAAAGAAGAGAAGGGACACATAGAAAATAGCATAATGCTAGACTTAATTCCACCATATCAACAATTACATTAAATATAAAAGGTATAATCATTCTTATGAAAGGAAGTCGATTATGCGATTGATTAAAAAAGGAAGAACCAGCTATATGCTGTCTAAAAGAAACTCACTTTAAATAAAAACACATAGACTGATTAAAAGTAAAAAGTTTCTACTTGGATATGTAGTGAGCTAAAAAGAAAAAACTCCCATCCTTTCCACAAGACAAAAGTTGAACAAGCAGCAAACTAATAACTTTTCAGGAATACACTAGAGGACTGAGGTCACAGGATAAACAGCCATCCTGAAGACCTACAGCCACCTTCAGGGAAACACAGGAGTCAGCGTTTGCTTACTTGGCAAAGGACTTACTGCCTGATACTACATAAGTCAGCAGGAACATTGAACTAGAAGTGTTGACTGAGCTGGGCTGGATTTGCTGGGCTGGAGTAAAAGTGTGAGACTCCTAGGGGCTGGAGCCATAGGGAGGTCCCATGCTCTTGCAGGCTTTTCCTCCAGGCCCTGAAAAGAAAGAGTGAGGAGAACTGGAGACAGCTTTCCATACAGTGCTAGCTGGAAAGGGGAACAGCAGCCATTGTACAATCCATCCAGACCCTTCTCTCTTGTGGAGCAAATGTTCAATCTGCAAGAGAAAGAATATAGTCTGTGGGCATAGGAGATACATTCTATCTTAGCGGGGGAAGGGAACTGCACCCAGCCCCAGTCTCCCTATCTCACATCAGGGAAATAAAAGCCTTAGTCACCATAGGAGAGCACCTCAAGGATAGACTGAGAGCACTGGAGGATGCCTGTTCCACCAGAGTAATAGATAGGGAGCAAGAAGAAAAACCACTATCCCTTCACATGAGACAGAAATACTTGTGAAGGCCACAATCCCAGGACACAAGTCCAACGTGCACTCCAAAGATGGAGACTTAGATCATCTTGCCACCCAGCTTACAAGCTCCAGTAGAGCTGGGAGAGCCACACCAAGGAAAAGTGCAGAAGACTGCTAGAGGAGTCTGCAGCCTCTCGGGCCTCAGCAACAACGCACTTCAAACACAGCTCAGCTCCTGACTGCTGTTGTTGTTGGGTGCTGTTGAGTCAATTCTGACTCATAGTGACCCTGTGTGACAGAGTAAAAGTGTTCCATAGGGTTTCCTATGCTGTAATCCTTACAGAAGCAGGTCACCAGGTCTTTCTCCTACAGAGCCATTGGGTGGGTTAGAACCACCAACCTTTTAGTTAGCAACCAAACACTTAACCATTTGTGCCACCAAATAAATAGATAAACCACTTCACTAAAGGCCTATTTACCTCAGTATCTGCTTTCCTATACATGTCTGACTTGCAACAAAAAATTACAAGGCATGGGAAAAGTCCAGAAAAAAGTCTGAAGAGACAAAGTGATAATCAGAACAAGACCCAGATACGATGCATAAATTGGAATTATCATACAGGGTTTTAAAATAACTATGATTAATATGTTAAAGGTTCTGATAAGGAAGCTAGACTACGTGCAAGATCAGATAAAGAATTTCAGCAGAGATGAAAACTATAGGAAAGAACTCACGGAAATGTCAGAATTACAACCAAATCACTCTATTTGATATCCTTGTGTTTAGTCTCCTCGCCGCCTGCCAATTCACCATCAACATCACTGAGAAGGTAATCTTTCTTAAATATCAATATGTCATAACTCTACTGTGCTAAAGAATCTTCAAAGGGAATAAATACAATGAAAAATGAATAAAATTGAAGCCAGAAGATTTACAGCCCAGTGCCAGCTTCAGCTGTGTAATCTAGGGCAATTTAATTAAACACTTTCTGAGCCTCTATTTCTCCATCTTAAAAGTGAGAATAATAACAAGGCTATTATGAGGATTGAAACAGATAATAAAATAAGACTATTCATAGCACACGTTAAGGGATACATAAATGGTGATAGCTGTTATCAACTGCATTAAATACTAACCTTTGAAATTTAAAGCCCTTCTCTTCTCATAACACCCATTTGCAATCCTAGTATCAGCATATTTATCTGCCATTATTTTCAATTTTCCATCAAGTCATGTTCTCTAAAAAATAAACCAGCTACTGTCGAGCCTGCTCCAATTAATGGCAACCCCTCGTGTGTCACAGTAGAACTGTGCTGCACAGGGTTTTCAGTGTCTGATTTTTTGGAAGTAGATCACCAGACCTTTCTTCTGAGGCACCTAAGTGGACTCAAATCCCCAATCTTTTAGTTAGCATTTGTGCATGTTAATTGGTTGCACAATTAACTCCCATGTTCTCTAAAACCAAAAACCCACTGTCACTGAGTCGATTCTGACTCATAGTGACCCTGTAGGACAGAGTAGAACTGCCCCATAGGGTTTCCTAGGCTGTAATCTTTACTGAAGCTGCCACATCTTTCTCCCTTGGAGCAGCTGGTGAGTTCAAACCGCTGACCTTTCAGTTAGCAGCAGAGCACTTAACCACTGTGCCACCAGGACTCACTCCTTCCATGTTCTCTAAACCAAAAACCAAACTCTTTGCCATCAAGTTGATTCGAACTCATAGCAACCCTATAGGACAGAGTAGAACTGCCCCATAGGATTTCCAAGGAGCAGCTGGTGGATTCGAACTGCTGACCTTTTTGGTTAGCAGCCAATCCCTTAACCACTGTGCCACCAGGGCTCCTCCCTGGTCTCTAAACAAAACAACTTCTTTCCTGAAGCCTCCCTGACTGTTCTGGCTCCATGCTGTCTTCATCTCTTGTTCTGTAGCCTTCGTGGCCTGTACCACAGAAGGTGGCATTTATGATATTGACAGGTTGTCTTTCCCAGTTAGCTCATAAACACGTCAAGGACCACATTTTCTTCTCACTCTTCATATGTCTCACTCTTCCTAGTATAGTTTGAATTAAGTTTACTTTTTATTCTCACCAAATAGCACATCATATGCAAGATGTAGAAAGATGGAAGTTCTTTTGTGATACTTTAAATCGTTTTTCTGTCTTTTTGAAATATTCTTAAAATATTATACAATGTTGATATTCAGTGAACCACATAAGTTGAAAGACATAGCTTTTTATCTCACTGTTTTCCAAGCAGTTTTCTTTTGAATTTCTAGGTATGAGCTTATTTCAAGGAAAATTTCTGCATCACTTCCTTTTTTTGTATCCAACTGTTCAATTTTTATTCCATTCCTGTTTAAGATATCATGTTAGCAAGAGTTCTTATTTATAAAAAAAATAAATTCTACCAAAACAATATGACCCAGCCCTAGAGTAAAAATGAAGATTGTTTTCTGAATGCAATAAACAGAAACCCATTATAAGAAGAAGAGAATGTAACTGTGTTTTACGATAAATATTTGTGAATTTTATTGAGATCATAAAAAAATCAAAATGACAAATATAATTCTATGCAAAGTAGAGCAGATTGACAGGCAATACTCAGCAGTTCTCATAACATAACTGTAACTGAAGGAAAGTTAGACTTAAACCACTAAACCTTGGACAAGCCAGACCATCTCCCAAAGAAGCCCTGACTTGAGCGGGTAGGGGGATGAGGATACATTGTGAAAGAGACTAGATTTGATTTGGGTTGAATCCATTGGAATATCTGCCTAGTGGAGAGTTCATATTAGTTCAGTCATCAAACCTTTAATGTAATAGATAAGGGGAAAGAATAAGACAAAGAACTGATGCCGATGTTTTCCTGTGTTCTGGCAACTGGCCCAGTAAAATCTATTTGAAAATCTACTTACAATGCTAGGCTACAAACACATTATATCTTCCCTGGGTAAAGGATGATGTATAAATAGCTGGAGATAGCTGAGACTGTCATATCCCACAGGCATGGCCTTGCTCTTCTTAGATATATATGATTATTGGAGGCTCAGGGTTAAACAGCCTGAGGACCGGGGGAGAATCTACAGGTAACTAAAAAGGCAAAAAAGCAGATATAACTGATGTGAGAGAAAGAGATTTCAGTTGTTTTTTTTTTTTTCCATTTCAGCCTGGAAATTATTGAACAATATCATTAATATCACATGCAAGTAAAATTTTGCTGAAGATAATTCAAGAACAGTTGCAGCAGTACATCCATGGAGAACTGCCAGAGGTTCAAGCCGTATTCAGAAGAGGACGTGGAACGAGCGGTATTATTACTGATGTCAGATGAATCTAGGCTGAAAGCAGAGAATACCAGAAAGATGCTCACTTCATTTTTATTGACTATGCGAAAACGTTTGACTGTGTGGATCGTAACAAATTGTGGATAACACTGTGAAGAATGGAAATTTCAGAACACTTAATTGTGCTCATGAGGAACTGTACCCAGACCAAGAGGCAGTCATTCAGACAGAACAAGGGGATACTGAGTGGTTTAAAATCAAGAAAGCTGTGCATCAGGGTTGTATCCTTTCACCACACTTATTCAATCTGTATGCTGAGCAAATAATCCAAAAAGTTGGACTATATGAAGAAGAACACAGCATCAGGGCTGGAGGAAGACCCATTAACAACCTGCAATATGCAGATGACACAACCTTGCTTGCTGAAAATAAAGAGGACTTGAAGCGCTTACTGATGAAGATCAAAGACCACAGCCTTCAGTATGGATTGCACCTCAATATAATCAGAGTAAAAATCCTCACAACTGGCCCAATAAGCAACACTAGGATAAGCAGAAGAAAGATTGAAGTTGTCAAGAATTTCATTTTACTTGGATCCACAATCAGCACCCACATAAGCAGCAGTCAAGACATCAAACAATGCATTGCATTGGGAAAATCTGTTGCAAAAGACTTCTTTGGATTGTTAAAAAGCAGAGATGTCACTTTGAGAACTAAGGTGTGCCTGACCCAAGCCACAATATTTTCAATCACCTCATATGCATGTTAAAGTCGGACAATAAATAAGGAAGATCAAAGAATTGATGCCTTTGAATTACAGTGTTTGTGAAAAATATTGAATATACCATGGACTGACAGAAGAACAACAACAAAAAAAAAACCATCTTAGAAGTACAGCCAGAATGCTCCTTAGAAGCAAGGATGATGAGACTTCATTTCATGTATTTTGGACATGTTATCAGGAGGGACCAGTCCCTGGAGAAGGACATCATGCTTGATAAAGCAGAGGGTCAGCGAAAAAGAGGAAGACCCTAAATGAAATGGATAGACACAGTGGCTCAACAACAGGCTCAAGCGTAACAAGGATTGTGAGGATGGTGCAGGACCCAGCAGCGTATCGTTCTGTTGTGCATAGGGTCGCTATGAGTTGGAACTTACTCGACAGTACCTAGCAACAACAACCTAGCAGCTGTCCCCTTGGCTCTATGCATTCCCTCCCAGCTGAGATCTCATGAACAATCTTCCATTTTACTGTCAACCTACCACCTTCTTTTACTGATCTCATTTCTGCACTGCTGAGGACAGCTACAAAGTTAGACAAAAAAGAAAAGAAAAGAAAAGCTAACAACCGTCACAATACAAGTGACAAACTCCACTTTGACCTAGCCCCATGTAGCTTTAACCAAACCTCTGCAGTTCCTGGAGTTTTCATACTGTTCTGGTCCCCTAAAGCTGAGTCTGAGGTGGGATTCTTGTTGCAGTGATGCTGAGTTGGTGCCCTCAGGACAGAAGTAGTGAGGGAAGCACGATGAGGCAAGGGAACAATCCAAGTAAGAGTGTGTTGTCCACTAGAGGCTAGCACCTGCCTGACTCCACAGAAAGCTCTGGACCATGACCCACAGAGAGGGTCCTGCCTCATTCAAGGGACTGGTCATTCAGTATCTCCAGTCATTGACCGTGTTCCCCAGTGGAGAAGGGGCCATTCTCTGGAAAAAGGGAAGCTGTGAGATTTTAGCAGCAGACACACAAGATAGTGGGGGGCAGGGAGGGATGGGAACACTACCAGTTGGGGGATCTGGATGGGGCATCCACAATATCACTTCCCTCATCCCAGATTTCAGTCCATAAACCAGCTCTTAGAAATCTTTCCCACTCATTTTAAGGTCTGGAAAACTAGAAAACTTGAGGCCAATTTTCCCTCATTTCTCACCGCCTCAATAGTTCTTACGGCACTGTTTGTACAAAATTTCTCACCATGTGTATCTTTTCCTGTGTGTTCCCCTCCTATTTCAATGAAGAAAGAGATTTTTTTTCTACTTTCTATTTTTTTCTATTTTCCAAAATGTTTTCACTTTTGCTTTTTATTGCATCATTTTCTTTTTCATATTCACTCTCACTACTTCAACTCATTTTTTTTATTTTCCTTTTTTCTAAGTCGTTTCTTAATACTGTTCAGTCTTTGGTCCATCACTTTCTTTCACTAATAAATTTTTTGAAAAAATAATGTTGGTTCCTGTCTCCACTTAATAACGGTCTGCTCATGCCTTAATCATTTTCTTTCTTGGCTTTAAAATTTCATTATAGTCATAGATTTGGAAGCAGCAAAGATCAACTTTTTTATGAAAAATTATCACAATCTGATTTGTAGTCCCTAGAATTATGTGGATATTATTTCATTAATGATCAACTTTCTAATCACCAACTACTATGGCATTATTTGAGTTCAAAACCGCCTATATAGTATTTATCATAATGAATTACCTCATCTTCAAATTTTCTCTGAGTGAAATGATATGGAAAAAAGTGTGTCATATTAAAAAAAAAAATACCATGAGAAAAATTGTATTTAGATGTAATAGTCTGAGAAACCACAAACTGCAAATGAAGTTCCTCCTAAGAAGAGTACATGCTATTGATTTAACATTGCTTGTTGAACAGAGCACCTAGGTGAGTGTGATATTCATGGTGTTCAGACTTGGGTCTGGAGCAAGACTGCTCTGCATTAAGGAGTAGAAGACCCTGCAGGGAGTGAGAAGAAAAAGCGTATTTAGTGATGGGTAAGAAGTGAATAGTTTGGGAAATAAAAATATCTCATGTGGATATTTTTGAGTGAAGCATTGTGTGCTATGAGACATGAGTGTTCCTGTTAACCTCATGAACTATCTGCCAAGGTGATAAAATTTACAGGATCCTTGGTGTGGCTCAATTTCTAATAGAAGTGAGAATTGCTTGATTGGATTAGAATGGAAAACAACCTGCACCTTGGAAGGTGGAAGCAGATGCCTGCGTTATCCTTGGCCTCCTCAGCTCTAACTATTTTCTTCTGATTGGAGCAACTCTTCAGTTATCTTTGCTGGTAGTACTACTAGTAGAAGAATACTAGCAATAGATAACTTTTGTTGAGTACTTACAAATGGAAAGCCTCCATGAAAAACATTCCACATGGATTATCTTATTTAATACTCAAAACCAACGTGGAAGTTGCTAATACTATTAATCTTATCTTTCAGATGAATAAATTGAAGTTTAGAAATATAACTAACCTATTATGAATCTTCCCAACTCTGTATCCTCCCAGGTGGGAAACATTAGCATGATGAAGGAAGGGAGGGAGGGAGGGACAAACTCTCATGATTTTATCATTTTATGTATAGCAGAATTTCTGGATGCTGAGGATAAGAATTCAGCATCCAGATTTCGTGCAACATGGCACTACAGACAGAAGCACCACGCTGTCCCTCCACAGCAAAGATCCAAAAAAACTAAGTCAGAGACACACATCAATTCTGAAACACAAAGCATCAAATGAAGAGATAAAGAACTCAGCAAAGCACCGAATGGAATAAGAAACTGACTGAGAACAGAGAGTGAGGAGAGATACAAGCAGAGGTCCCCTATCAGCTACCACAGCATGGATCTGCCATCTTGGATTCCTATCAAAGATGGGTGAATGGGGGTATGAGAAAGCAGCTTCATGGAATTTCCAGCAGGAGACAGAACAACCGGTAACCAGCGATATGTGCTTTCCCACCCCCCACCCTTCTTCACCCCATTCGGCCTCCTCTGTTTCCTGCAGCCACAATCTCTTGGCCAGGAAACACTGGCTTCACCCTGGTGTCCCTTGGACTCCACCCGCCCACACTGGCCAGCTCCCTGAGTGCCCTTTGTTGGCTGCTGGTGTTGCTTTTTTCCACTTCTATAGATTTCTTCCATACCTCTCACCACCTCCCCCTCCTTTCTCTCAAATATCTGGCTCCATGTGCCATCTTTGCTTATTCCTAAATTGCTCGGAAACACCACTCGACCGTGAAACTGCTTCCCAGCCAGTGCCGCCATGCTGTGGGACCCCAAGGGCTTTGTTTGTTTGTTCTAATTTGTTCTGTTTTGATTTGTTTGTTTGTTTTTTCTTTTCTTGGCTTGTGAGCCCCTTCTAGCTGGGCAGTACCCCGTGGCTTTTGAGCTACTCCCTTACTCTGCAAAAATGCACAGTGACATCCCTGGGGGCATTTCTATTTCCTTTTTGGTTTTTTGTTTGTTTCTTTGTTTTGTTTGATTCTATCTTGTTTTCCCTTTTTGTCTTTCTTCACTTTCAGTTTCTCATCTGTCTATACTTACCTTCTCTTCCTGTCTCCTCAATACCTGGCACTCTGATGTCTCTATCCCTTCTAGCCGGGCTGTACCTCATGGCTTGGGATCAACTTCCCCAGTCCTACCAGCCTCACAGTTGGGATCCCTGGGGGCTTTTCTTTTTCTTCTTCTCCTTTTTTTCCTCTAATTTTTATTTATTCATTTTTTTCTTTTACCCTTTTTCTTTTCTGTTTTTCTTCTTTTTGTTTTTCTCCACTTCTCAATTTCTCATCTCTCCACTCCAACAGCAAGCTCCCTTAGCACTCTTTTTTTGCTTGTTTGTTTGTGTGTATGTTTTTGGCTCCTATTCCTCTCTCCTCTTTCCTATACCCATCTTAGCTCCACACATCACACTATCCCCCCTCTTTCCTGCCTACCTGAACCGTGTGCTCAACATCACAACCCCAAGCAGCACAGGCACAGCCTACCAGAACCAGCCCTGCACTAATTTCTGGCCTGCCCTGTCTGCCCTAGTACATGCCACAAACAACCCATCCCGGTAACTCCCCTTCAACTGATCCTGCCCTGCTGTACCATACCTGAGTGACTGACCCTGCCTATTGGAGAATAAGGTGAAAAGTATCCTACCCACAGATGAGCAAACAACAAAGAACGACAGCCCGCCTCCTCAGACATAACCAAATAAAACAAAAAAGCAGGATGAAACAAACAAATCTACAATCCGTAAACAAGAAAAATAACTACTGAATGCCCTGAAGACAGCAGACAATATCAAAACATACAAAAACAGTATCGGATGGTTCCAGTAGGTGTCCAAAATAAAACACCAGATGACTTTCCAGTAGAAGAAAAGGCACTAGAACTAACTGATAGGGAATTTGAATCTCTAATATTCAGAATTATTCAAGAATTGAAGCAAAAAGCAGACAAAAATGAGGAAAAATAGACAAACTCATGGAAAAGGCAGACAAATTTATGGAAAATACAAACAAAAAAATGGAAGAATTCAAGAAAATAATACAGGAACAAAATGCTAAAATAAATTCAAAAATTGAAATCATATAAAAACAACAATTACAAATCCAAAAGATAAACAACAAGATTTCAGAAATGGACAGTGTCATAGAAGGGCTGAGGAACAAGTTTGAAATGATGGAAGACAGGATCAGCAAAATTAAAGACAAACACTTGGATACAAGTTTGTTTGAAGAAAAATCAGAAAAATGAAGAAACCCTGAGAATTATGTGGGATACAATCAAAAGCAAAAATCTGCGAGTGATCAGAGTTCCAGAACAGGGGGAGAAAACAGAAAACACAGAATCATTGAAGAATTGCTGACAGAAAACTTCCCAAATATCACAAAAGATGAAAAGCTGACCATCAAAAAGCTCAATGAACCCCATTTAGGATAGACCCAAAAAGAAAAGCAGATCATAATCACACTCACTAAAACCAAAGACAAACAAAGAATCCTGAGCAGCTCAAGAAAAACAAAAAGTCACATACAGAGGAGAAACAGTAAGACTAAGCTCAGATTATTCAGCAGAAACCATGCAGGAAACCAGGCAATGGGATGACATAAATAAAACCTTTAACTAAAGAAATTGCCAGCCAAGAATAATATATCCTGCAAAACTCTCATTCAGATATGATGGTGAAATTAGGTCATTTCCAGATAAACAGAAATTAAAGGACTATGTAAAAACCAAACCTAACTTACAAGAATTATTAAAGGGAGTCCTTCAATCTGAGAACAA
>NW_004444029.1:3797067-3833748 GCF_000243295.1 Trichechus manatus latirostris
AATAATGAGGCACAGCAGTCCAGGGACAAGGACTAGAAGGCAGGAGGGGACAGGAAAGCTGGTGATAGGGAACCCAAGGTTGAGAAAGGACAGTGTTGACATGTCATGGGGTTGTTAACCATTGTCATAGGGCAATATGTGTACTAACTGTTTAATGAGAAACTGTTTTGTTCTGCAAACCTTCATCTAAAGTACAGAAAGAAAAAAAAAAAGAATTCAGCATCCCCTTCTGAAGGCCCAAAATGCATCCTAATAGATTCAAGACAAACAAGATGAGAGACTTATGCCACTGAACTCTCAACTGTTTCTTCAAATTGTTGTAGGAGCTGTTCACTGTCTCCGAGGTAATCCCATGGACACCTCATTTAAATGGAAGGTCCCTGGAAAAATCACAAGGCACAAACTGTGAGAGGAGAAACTACCTGACTGAGTAAATTATTGAATAGTATCTCCAGTACTAGTGGTGACAGAATATTAAGCCACTGATAAAGCACATGAATAAACAAGTCAGAACACATACTGGAAGATTAAAATAAAAATCCGTAGTGCACATTGCACATGACCATCTGCCCTTCTAGGCCACAACACACTTTCCAGCACCAAGGTGGTATTCAGTAAATCCTGGAATAATTGTGGAAGAAAGGAAGAAGAGTAGGAAGGAAAATGGAAGGAAGTTAAGAGGGACGGAGAAAGAAAAGAAGGAAGGAAGCAATGGAGGAAGGAAGGAAGGATGAATGATTTAGGAAGGAAGGAAAGAAGGAAAAGAAAGGAAAGAAGGAAGGGAGGACAGGAGAGGGAGGGAGGGAGGGAAAGAAGGAAGGACTGCGGGAGGATGTGCTGAGGCTTGCCCACGCTAAAAGGCCTTTGGCTGATATGCAAACTTCTTTAGGGCAGTCTCAAACAGAAGCAAGCAAACAGCTTTAACTTTTTTTTTTTTCCTTTTCGGGAGTTAAAAGTTGCCTGTAAATTGATTGCTTTAGTTAGATTTCTTGTCCACAATAATGGTTACTTTTTCGAGTAAAGATAACACCATTCTAACCCACACCTTAGGATGTGATGCGCAGACAGGTTGTTCTCACTTCAGTTAAGAAGGTAAAGACACTATGACTCTTGGAAGCCATGCCTTCGGAGAGCAGGTTTGGGAAAAACAGCTCCCGCCTATCATAGCACCTTAGTCTGTGCTAATTCCTCACATTTGTAATGATGTTTAAGGGAGACTTCAGTTTACTGATAACCAGCATGTCTTTTGCCAGTTCTCGGCTAAGAAAACCACAAGGTTTTCTATCTTGAAAACAGAACAAATCCTCTAAGGAAGTCTCTGAGAGGGATAAATGGGCTCCACAACACCTTTTTACGTCGTCATTTTTATGGCTGTAACTGCATCTAAAAGACGGCATGTCCATCACTGACCTGTCCTGGCTTTCTGGCTGATTCTTCACCGAGTCTTACTGCTCTCAACGGTCAGCAGCTGGCAGGGCCAGTGTGTCAAGCAATTGCAAGAGGGAGTTCAGCCTTTCACTGGCTGTCTAAATCCTTCATTTTCTGAGCATGAATAAGTCACGCTCAAATGTCTGGCTTCCACCTACCTCAGGAGGCACTTCTGTGAGGAGGTTGAAAAAGAGAATAAATTCGCTTTTGGGGGTGCCACACTGCATTTTGCTTCAGCGAGTTCCATTTTTATTTCTAACAAATGATAGATATAGAATTGTTTTAATATGAGCCCTTCTTAAGTCTCCTGAAACTGATTTAATGGAACAGCTTGTGATATTCTAGCAGGGAACTCATTAAATTCGAGATTCTGAAGTCAGAATAGCTCTGCTGCCTTTCAGCAGTAGAGATGATGGATGGAAATGCCCTGTGATGCCTGTTTACCAGCAGGCAGGTCTATTTCCTCCACTTGATCCCTTCAAGAACAGCTGAAGGATGTTTTCAGCATTAACTCCTCTTTTTTGAATTCCGTCATCAATCTGTAGTTCATTCCGGGGGGTGTCGGCACTGGGCATCTTTCTCGGGAGTATTTCCTTGGTTCCTTTTGAAGGTCACATCTTTGTATTTTACTTAGAGCAGAGTTGGGAGCTATGGGTTACCTGCTGAGGGATCAACCTATATTCCTTCAATTTCACATTTCCCATCACCTTGGCCATAGTTGTGTCGTTGTTAGGTGCCATTGGTCCGTTCCAACTCATAGCAACAGAACAACAGAATGAAACACTGTCCAGTCCTGCACCATCTTCACAATCATTGCTATGTTTGAGCCCATTGTTGCAACCACTGTGTCAATTCATCTCTTTGAGGGGATTCCTCTTTTTCACTGACCCTCTACTTTACCATGATGTCCTTCTCCAGGGACTTGTCCCTACTGATGACATGTCCAAAGTATGTAAGATGAAGTCTCCCCATCCTCACTTCCAAGGAGCATTCTGGCTGTACTTTTTCCAAGACAGATGTTTTTCGTTCTTCTGGCAGTCCATGGTATATTCAATATTCTTTGCTAACACCCTAATTCAAAGGTATCAATTCTTCTTCACTCTTTCTTATTCATTGTCCAGCTTTTGCATGCATATGAGGCAATTGAAAATACAATGGCTTGGGTCAGGCACACCTTAGTCCTCAAAATGACATCTTTGCTTTTTAACACTTTAAAGGGGTCTTTTGCAGCAGATTTGCCCAATGCAATACGTTGTTTGATTTCTCAACTGCTGCTTCCATGGGCGTTGATTGTGGATCCAAGTAAAACGAAATCCTTGACAACTGCAATCTTTTCTCCATTTATCATGATGTTGCTTATCAGTCCAGTTGTGAGGATTTTCGTTTTCTTTATGTTGAGGTGTAATCCATACTGAAGGTTGTAATCTTTGTTCTTCATCAGTAACTGCTTCAAGTCCTCTTCACTTTCAGCAAGCAAGGTTGTGTCATCTGTACATTACAGGTTATTAATGAGTTTTCCTCCAATCCTGATGCCACATTCTTCTTCATATAGTCCAGTTTCTTGGATTATTCGCTCAGCATACAGATTGAAGAAGTATGGTGAAAGGATACAACCCTGATGCACACCTTTCCAGACGCACGCCCCACAGTATCCCCTTGTTTTGTTCAAATGACTGCCTCTTGATCTATGTACAGCTTCCTCATGAGCACAATTAAGTGTGCTGGGATTCTTATTCTTTGCAATGTTATCCATTATTTGTTATCATCCACACAGTCAAATGCCTTTACATAGTTAATAAAACATAGGTAAACATCTTTCTGGTATTCTCTGCTTTCAGCCAAGATCCATCTGACATCATCAATGCTATCCCTCATTCCATGTCTTCTTCTGAATCTGGCTTGAATTTACGGCAGTTCCTAGTGGATGTAATGCTGCAACCGTATCTTCAGCAAAATTTTACTTGTGTGTGATATTAATGATACTGTTCCATAATTTCCACATTCTGTTGGATCACCTTTCTTTGAAATGGGTACAAATATGGGTCTCTTCCAGTCGGTTGGCCAGGTAGCTGTCTTTCAAATTTCTTGGCATAGACAAGTGATCACTTTCAGCATTTGCACCTGTTTGTTGAAAATCTCAATTGGTATTCTGTCAATTCCTGGAGGTTTGTTTTTTGCCAATGCCTTCAGTGCAGTTTGGACTTCTTCCTTCAGTACCATCAGTTCTTGATCATATGCTACTTCCTGCCATATTTAGTTGCATATATATAAATAAACACCTCACTTCCCCAAAAGAATCCTCCATGACTCCAGGTACAGCTAAGGAAGAGAAAAGAGGAGAAAAACAAGATCTCTATGCTGCAAGTGCATGCCCTATACTAACGCATTACTTTTACAGGAATTTCAAAAATTCTCACTCACTATTCTCTTACTCATATTTCAGATTTGGTGCTGATGAGCCTTGTTGTATAATTTCTCATACTATGTCAGATTTGGAAGATCAAAGTAGACAGCCTGGAAGGGAAAGTCAGGAACAGCAGAAAGGGGAAAAAAAAATACTGGAGGCATTTAAATTGGGAAAAAAATGTATATATACCTAGCAATAAGAAGAAAAGTGAATAAAGTTGGTAAATTACATTATATTCATATAGCAAAATACTGTATACTAAACAAACTGAATAATTTAGAGTAGAGATTGCGAACGTTTTCTCAAAGGGCCATATATTAAACATATTTCAGGCCGTGCAGGCCAGACTGTCTCTGTTTCAATTACTCAGTTCTGCTGTGTTCCAATAAAACTTTATTTACAAAAACAGGCAACAGTCCAGTTTAGTCTGTGGACTCTAGTTTACCAATGCCTGATGCAGAGTTAGGTGATGGAACATAGGCTCATCTCAAAAATATAAATTCAGAGTGAAAAAAGCAAATTGCTGAACAATATATACAGAGTGATATCATACATTTATTAAAGTATAAAAAGATACAACACTTCCCTATATAGAGTTTATGGGTCCAAACACATATTGTAAAAACATAAGAGCATGCTAAAGAGTGGTGAACACAAAACTCAGGATACCTGGATGTGTGATGAATGCATTGGAGAGAAGAAAGAATAGAAGCAGAAAGACCAGGTAGGACTGATTTCAGGTCTCCAGATGAAATATGATGGAAGCTGGACTAGGGTGGGAGCAACAAAGATGGAGACAAGTGGATGGGCTGGAGAAATGTATGGAAGTGTAAATGTTTGGACTTGCAGATTTATTGGATGTGGATGTATGGAAGATCCATTTAGTGAGATTGCAAAAGAGACAAGTTTGGAGTGAGAGTGGTTCTATTTGTTTCAGGTGAAGTCTAGAATATCTGTTCAAGGTCCAAGTAGGCATACTGGAAGTTGACTATGAGTTGGAAATAAATAGATTTCAGTTACCAGTAGTAGAGGGTATTCAAAGCCCCGAGAAAAGGTAGCATTTAAGGGGCCAAGGAGTTAAAGAAGAGAAGAGGGACTACAGCTAGCCCCTGATGCATTTCAAATATTAAAGTTCTCAGAGAGGAGTTCCCAAGAAAGAAGATTGAGAAGGGGCAGCCAATAAGGCAGTACGGAAGCCGAGGGGGTGTGTTGTCAAAACAACAAAAAGACTGTTTGAAGAAAGAAAGAATGGTGGAGTGGATTGAGTACTGCTAAGTAGTTAGATAAAATAAAAAAAAAGATTTTGGCAACATGGAGACAGGTGATGACTTTTCACAAGTGTATTCAAGTAGTTGGGATGGATATCTTATTGGACTAGACTTAAGAGGGAAGGAAGTGTGAAGAGTTGTGGACAGTGACAATACATTGCAATTGTTAGAGATTTTTCTATGAAAAAGAGAAAAATATGTGAGGTTCGCTGAAGGTTATGTCAAGTCAAAGGACAGTTCAGGTTTTGTTTGTTTTCCTTTTGGTTTCATTTTTATTCATTTTAATAAGGTTATTTCCAGCATTGTGTATATGCTGATAGGGATGAGCTGGCTGAGTGAGAGGGAATGGTGATATATGAGAGAGAATCCGTAAGTTTAAAAGTGATATTTTAAAATATTGCTGAACTGCTCTGACCCTAGCCCCTCAGGCTCGTAAACAGAGCACACACCTTGTTGTCCTTATTAGCAAAGAACTGGGTCAGCAGAGATGGATAAAACTCGGAGTAACACCAATCCCCAAGCTGACCATGAATCTCAGTCTTCTCTCTTTTCCTTCATCTACTAATTTATCTTACATCCATAGCTGCTAACAAGTTATGAAATATACGCAATGCCATCCTTTCTACAGTTCCCTTATGAAATGAAAGCAATGCCTATAAAAAGAAAGTGGCCAGAATTCTACAGTGAAAAGAATGAGGAAACAAATACTGTCAATTCACAATTTATAAACCAGTGTTTTTAATATTAATAAATTTGTTAAAAATGATGACTATTGGCTGAAGTACCAGTTATGTACCACTGGTAGAGAGCCAGGTGACTTCAGGACAGGTGATACTCTAAAGGATTGGGAGAGGGCAGAAGCTCAATGTTAAGAGCAGGGTTAAGTAGGTGGGAAGGCAGAGAGGAGAAGGATGGATAGGAAGTCAGGGGAGAAGAAGTGGTATATGGAGAAAGTCTAGAGGTGAACAAAGTTTCTCGTCTTACTCTGTCTGACTCAATGGGCACGCGCGCACACACACACACACACACACACATTTATAAACCTGTGTCAGTTGCCCGCCCACATGAACAGGACCCGGCCAGCTGGGATTGGAGCAACCCCAGTCTAAGCCAGGTCATCTCCTGTCAGGCTATGCTAGGACCCCAGACTTTGTGCCTTAAGAAGAGGAAGGCAGAGCTGAAGACATTGAGGACATGTGAGCTACCTCAGGGGTAGACTAGTTGGCTATTACCAAATAGGCTGGGGAGTCTATTAGAAGTGGATCTGGTCTTGGCTTTGAGACTCACAGACTACACGGCTCTTGATGTATTACATCGCCTCTCCAAGCTTCAGTAAAATGGTGTTTAAGAGAACTGACCTGTGAGATTATGACCACAGTGCCCGGCTAAAAAAAAAAAAAATAGGACCCTGGGAATGAATTCTCTCACTCCATTCATTCACTCTTCCAATCAACAAACGTAACTGTCCGAATTTGCTAGTTAACTTATCAGGATAAAAGGTGTTATAAAATATCCTGAATTCATAAAATTATGAATTGAGTTTGCAACACTATGGGAATTATTAAATAACCACGTTTTAGAGAACAAAATACCCTTTCAGATGGCTTCTTGAAATAGAAGTTTGCTGAACGAAAACAACTTATTATAATAGAGTAAGAATAGTTTTTAGCACTCAACCTTATTGCAGGAATTTTTTCCCTTACTATATAGATATGCTGGTTGACATTAAAAGTGTAAAAAAAAAAAAAAAGTTTTGTACAATGAACTTTAAGCCCTATTTTTATCTTAAAGTGACCGTGTACTGTATAACTACCAGTGACCAACAAATCTTATTTTTCTGCATAGCTCTTGTTGAAGAACTAATTTCCAGCTCTGAATTTTTGTAAACTAGTTATGTCTATTTATTACTTTGTTTTTTTTTAATTTCTAAAATTTAATAGCATGTTTTGGTCATATGTGTATGGTTACACATGTACTTATTTTTATGCTTCCCTTTTCTGTATAGGAAGTAAGTGGTTTTCCATATATGGAAATATAAAGTTTATTCCTTAAATAATTTTTTAAAAGGGCTCCTTTACAGAAAATTATTAAAATAATAATAGGAGAGGTTATGACAAATACTGTGGAGGTAGTTTAAAAAAAAAAAAGAATAACAAAATAAAGAAAATAAAACCTGAAATTTGAGAAATGCTGCCCTGATAAAGAAAATGCACAAGTTGATCATCTTTTACCAAAATGTCTTCCCCACACATCAGTCAGTAAAGAGTCTCATAATTATTTTTCAAATTATTTGGAGTTAGAGCCATTTTATTAAATGTGTTACTACTATGCTTTGCATCACCTGGAAAAAATTGTAAAGCTGTTTTCAAGAAATGGTGCTTAATTATGATTCCCAGTGTACCAGGGTGATTTTTTTTTTATTTTAATTAAGCTGCTATGTAATACTCGAGTAGTAGATATACTCATATTAAAAAAATGAAAGAAAAAAATACCTGTATATTACTGCTGCTCAAATCTAAGGTTTAGGCACAAATGCTCATAAAACCCCAAGGTTGTAGGCTGCAGTAACAAGCACTGTAATGAAAATGGCAAAAATCTGTGTGCTTAGCCTGAAAAAATGTCAGAGCACAGTACAGAGAGAGAATATTTGCAAAGTTACCTGAAATTGTCTTGCTAAGGTAGCGTTTCCTTTCTGTCTAAAAATTACTTATTTTACTCAGAGGCTTGTAGACTCAAAGACTTGAAAACTGAAAGTCAGACACTCTCTTAATTATTTTTATCTGCTGACCAGTGAGAAGTTCAAGGAAAGACAGCTTTGACATATTTTGTACTACCCTCTTCATAAGGTTTTCACTGGCTAATTTTTTCGGACATAGACCGCCAGGTCCTTCTTCATAGTCTGTCTTAGTCTGGAAGCTCTGCTGAAACCTGTCCACCATGGTGACTCTGCTGGTATTTGAATACCGGTGGCATAGCTTCTGGCATCACAGCAACATACTAGCCACCACAGTCTGACAAAATGACAGGCACACGGGGTCCAGAAATTAAATGATGCATTGCATTGGGCAAATTTGCTGCAAAAGACCTCTTTAAAGTGTTGAAAGGCAAAGATGTCACTTTAAGGACTAAGGTGTGCCTGACCCAAGCAATGGTGTTTTCAATTGCCTCATATACATGCAAAAGCTGGACAATGAATAAGGAAGACTGAAGAAGAATTGTTGCCTTTGAACTATGGTGTTGGCAAAGAATATTGACTGTACCATGGACTGTCAAAAGAATGAACAAAGCTGTCTTGGAAGAAGTACAGCCAGAGTGCTCCTTGGAAGCAAGGATGACGAGACTTGTCTCACATACTTTGGACACGTTATCAGGAGGGATCAGTCCCTGAAGAAGGACATCATGCTTGGTAAAGTAGAGGGTCAGTGAAAAAGAGGAAGACCCTCAACAAGATGGATTGACACAGTGGCTGCAACAATGGGCTCAAACATAGCAATGATTGTGAGGATGGCACAGGACCAGGCAGTGTTTCATTCTGTTGTACATGGGGTCGCTATGACTTGGAACTGACTTGACGGCACCTAACAACAACAACCATCCTAGAGAACATTCTCAATAATCTGGCCAAAAATATTTCTTCTCCTGCTTCTATTATATATTCTATCAGATATTCATCACAGGAGAAGGGGCACTCGATGTGATACATAGGATTTTGAATTTTGGAGATCTGAACTCTGAAGAGGACAGGCCTCAAAGATCATCTAACCCAGCTACTGTTTAAGGAATGAAGAAATTAAGTCCCCAGAGTTTAAATAGCTTTTAAAAACCAAAGACCAAAACAAATAAAAAAAGACTAATGATGAGAAAAATTTCATATGTCCTTTGTAAGATAAAATCTTCCAAATGACTTCAGGGTTCCCCACAGCTATATTGATGTTATTTAGTTGAATTCTGAAATAGAGATCCCGTATTTTAGCTTACGCTTGGTTCATTACATTTTCTGTCCTAAAATGTCCCTCTGTAAGAAACACAGTTTTCCTCCAGACTGCTTAGTGAGAGAAGCAGGAAGATGGCGGCACCTGAGAACAGATATTGCAGACTCTTCAACCCTCAGCTCAATTTCACAGTCTCTGTTGGGCGCCTTTGAGGTCAAGTTGATCTGTCTCTATTACAGCTCAGAGAATCACTCTCCCGTTCCTGTGGAAGCACTTGTAGCCACCTCACGTGAAATAGAGTTTATTTTTTTCTTAAAAGTAACACATACCCACAGAACTCCTTTTCCGCTCCTGAAGGTAACAATTCCTACTTATTACAGAAAACCTGGAAACCTGGAAAAGACCAGAAAAGATATTGAACACCCATCACAAATCCACTGTGGTAGGAAACTGTTGAGTGCAGTCTTAGAATCCATTCCTGCTTCCTAACAACCCGGCTCTATTTGTGAACCCATGTGTTTCTGGGGAAACTGGTATCCCTCTGGGCCACAAAAATTGTGCCCAGGTCATTATATTGTACACCCCATGTTCCAAGGCACAGTTAGCACTTCAGGAGTAAAATTGAGTCTCCTAAATCCATCGTGTAAAGCTTTTTATATTAAGGATATTAACTCAATACCATATCTAGCACATTTTTTTCCCAATTTGTTTTGGTTTCCTTTATTTTGTTTATGATATTTTGACATAAATTTTTTTTTGAAAATTTTCACACATATATTTTTTTCCTTTAGAACTTGCTTTTATGCTTAAAAGTCCATTCCCATTCAGAGACGAGCCATAACCACTTATATTTTTGTCTGTGTTTTATGGAATTATTTTGTCCCTTTAAGGAAGTTTAATACTAGTTCTAAGACAGCTTAGAAACTGAAAGAAGTGCTTTCTATCTGTATAGTCCTAAGGCTATCCTTTTTCTCTGTGTCATACTAATTTTCGATTGACTTAGCCTTCATTCAAAATATACTCATTGAGCTCCTACTATGAGTTAACTACTGCTGCAGATACGAAAACAGAGTTTCTGTTAGAATAAAGTCAGAGCCATGATAGAATGTCACAAAAGATGCTATGGAGAGTCATAGGAGATAATTCCCCCTTCCCCATGCTCTGAGGTATCAGGAAGATCCCTTGAAGGAGTTCACGTGTGAGCAGAAGGGAGGAGGGAGTTCAGAAGGGGAGATATAGGAAGAGAATGGCTTAGGCAGAGGCGAGAAGAGGCAAGTGCAAACACAGTGGTCAGCTCCTTTGCTGGAACTTAAGATACATGAAGAAAATCATTGAACATTGACAGAAGAGAATGAAATCACACGACCCAGGCTTGAAATTCAAACAAAGAACATGGATGGAATTTGTGGCAGAATGAGACCTTCCAAAGGGATTTTGTAGGAAATTGAAAATGATGTGTATTAGGAATTATGTCCTCAAATTGTACTTTATTAAAAAAAAAATTAACAATTTTGTATTTCTAATCTTAGTACCAAAAAATAAAGAGTAATCTGACAGCTTTTGATAGTGTCCAAATAACCTCCTATGATAGCAGATAAACTGACCCACACCTCGAGATTTTTCTTACTCAAAAGTCACAAAGCACCATCATCATTTTAGAGGAAAATACCTGTAATGTCCTTGCTTCCCAATTATTAGAGTATACAAGGACCCAATTTCAGGTCCCCAGAAGCAGATAAAAAGTCTCCCGTAACATTCTAATGGGAGCCCTGGAGACTCAGTGGTTAAGAGCTACAGCTACAGACCAAAAGGTCAGCAGTTCAAATCCACCAGCCGCCCCTTGGAAACCCTATGGGGCAGTTCTACTCTGTCCTATAGGGTCACTATGAGTCAGAATCAATGGCAGTGGGTTAACATTCTAATGAGGAATTAGCAAAATACAACCAAGAAGATTAGATATGAGGGGATTTCTCCTCCATCTTGGCCCCAAGAGATGCCCAAATATAAAGTTAAATTGTAATGGGAACACTCTGCCTGCATGTTTTTGATTGCTTCTCGGGCTCTCAGTTCTCTCTGGAGAAACGCTAACAGTCACAATTCAGTCATCATGAGTGCCTCATTTCCACTCATGCATTGCACTCCTTGCTATTATGATGCTAAATTTGAATTTAAAAGTGGGATTTTCCCTGTGCCTTAATTTCCTCTGCCATCCCCAGCATAGTTCAAATAATGTTGCTCTTTTCTCCTGGTGGCAAAGTGGACTTCGTGGAGCCCATCTATGGCCCCATGGACTCAAACATACCAACAATCATGAAGATGGCACAGGACTGGGCAACGTTTCATTCTGTTATACATAATCACCATGCGTTGGCGCCAACTGGATGGTAACTAACAACAACAACAACAACATGGCAATTTTATAAGGCGTCCCTGTGTTGTTTACACGTACCAAGGAGAATCAGATTCAGCCGTAATAGAATTAATCCTGTATTATTTTTGTTTGTATTCTTGCTGCTATGCTAGTTCAGAATGCCTTGGAAATAATTTATCTTAGAAATATTAAATATTGAAAATAAACAAGTTACACATTAATCATGGTCATGTTGAACAAGATGTCCAAATATAACTAGGGTCTCTATTTGAATTAACTCCTGATCGAGAGTCCTATTGTAAATGTGACCTCTAACATTTTATGGCCTGCTTATAGTTTAAATGAAAAATTACCTCATTTAAACACAGTTTCAGGTAATGTTTTTCTTGACTTTTATACAATGAAGTGTTTTACTGCAGCTGCTGCTGGAGAAGGTACAAATTATCAAATCAGTGTGCTCAGCGCTTCTGGAGAAACTAATTCACTCTTCATAGAGCTAAAATAATATGAATTCATACTCAAGCATTAAATGCCTGCAAATGTCTATTCCACAATACTTACCTAATAGCAATAAATTAGTATTTTAATTTTAATTCAATCATTCAAATATTCTAGTTATGCTCTTATAACAACAAAAACAAAACTGCTCAAAAATGGTAATTATTAAAAGATTCTAACAACTTAGGAATAGGTCACACTGGGTGTTATGATAGATTAAAAACTGCACAGATAATGCTTGATTAGCCCTACTGTATAATTAAACTTGCCTGATTTTTTTTAAAAAATGAGTCATATTGTAATTAAGGGGATACTTATGAAACATCATGTAGAAAAAAAAGTAATTCCAGGGTAACCTTCAGAAGAGCAACATATGTACATGTAAACAAATATCTATGAAGATAATAATCAACAAGTCATTTTATTATCTGAATGATGGCCTAATATCAAAAAGTAAATTAGAAATAAATGCAACAGATTGAAAAGAATGTGGTGTCTGGAGACTGACCAGTGAGTATAAACCCAGTTACTAGAGAGGACACCTGGTATAATAATAGAAGATGAAGAGTAGAACAACCTCAAAAAGTTTAAAAGAAAACTCAAAAGAATCTCACTGTTTAAAGCAAAAATAATGATATATAGTGAGGATTTTAGCATGTTTAGAGGTAAAATCTATGACAAAAACAGCATAAAAATCTGAGGTGTGAATGGAAGTATATTCTGTGCAAATATCTTGCAGTGATGTGAAGCGCTATTTGGAAGTATGTGTGTATAAGGATTATATATATACGTTTATATATCCTAAAAGAAAAACTAGAAAAAAGAAAACCAATAAGATGTAGCTAATAAGACACAAAATATAAAGAAAAGACCTAATTAACACTAGAAAAGAGGAATGAAAAGAAAAAATAAGACAAAAAACATATGGGACAAATAGAAAACAAACTGGTTATAAATAATAAAACCATACTGATAATTATATTAAATATAAATGGTTTAAACACTGAATTAAAAAAGCAGAAATCGTCAGAATGCACTAAAAAGCTAGAAATAACTATGTTTTCTACCAGAAAAAAAACTATAAGAAAAAATATAAGAACATGGTGAGGATAAATGTAGAAGGATGTGACAAAATTATTATAAGATAATGTAGATTTCAAAACATTACAGGGATAAAGAAGGACATTTCATACTAATAAAGGAATCAGTTCATGAAGGGGATATTAAAAAAACAAAAATGTGCCTATGAATCCAGAAAAAAACATAGATTCAAAATAAAAACTGGAGCTGAAAGGAAAAATAGACAAATCAATAATTTTAGTTGGACATTTCAACACTCTCCTCGCCATAATTGAAAGAAAAATAGAAAGGTAGTAAGAATGCAAAAGACCTGAATAATGACCAACTTGACCTAACTGATATATATGTATGCCATTCAAAACCAACAGCATACACAGCTTTCAAGCGTACATAAAACATTCACAAAAATTGAGGGTATACTGGGCATAAGACTGGAAAACATACAAAAAGTCTTCCCTGATCACAATTAAACTAAAGTAGAAGTCAATGAAAGAAAAATATAGAAAAAAAAAAATCTCTAAAATGGGGAAAATAAAAAACATAATTCTAAATAGCACATAAGTCTAAGAGGAAATCCAAGGGAATCACAAAGTGTCTTAAACTGAAAGAAAAGGAAACCACAACACATTAAAATTTGTTAAACTTTAGCAGTACTTAAACAGGGAAATTCATAGTAATAAATGCTTATAGGAGAAAATAAAGAAGATCTTAAATCAATGATCTAAGCTTCCACCCTAAGAAATTAGAAAAAAAGATCAAACTAAATCCAAAGCAAATAGAAAAAAAGAAACATCAGAGATAAGAACAGCAATGAAGGATATGGAAAATAGGAAAGCAATAAAGAAAATCAGCAGAAACAAAAGCTAGCTCTTTAGAAGAAATCATTAAAGTGAATAAAATTCTAGCAAGACTTATTTCCAAAAAAAAAAAAAGAAACAAACAAAGTAGCATGATTATTCTAGTATCACAAATTAAGAAGGGACTATCACTTCAGAGTCTACAGACATTAACAATATAATAAGTAGCAGAGCCGAGAATGGGAGTAGAGTTGAGCATCCAACCTGTACACCTGGCCTCCTCTCCTCTCCTCACCTCACTCCCATGGCCTGCCCTCCCTTCAGCCCGCTGGCCACCCAGAACAACTTCCACCATGGCCACCTCAGTAAGCTTCCACTTGAACAGAGGCATCAAGCAGGTATACATGACTCTGCCTCCGGGCAAGAAAATCTAAGCCATGTATATCTGGATCAATGGCACTGAAGGGGGTCTATACTGCAAAACCCGTACCCTGGACTGTGAGCCCAGGTGTGTAGAAGAGTTGTCTGACTGGAATTTTGATGACTTCAGCACATTCCAGTCTGAAGGCTCCAACAGTGACATATATCTCATTCCTGCTGCCATGTTTCGGGACCCTTTCCAGAAGGACCCCAGCAAGTGGAGGCTCATTACTGAGTCTGCTTGCAAGCTGACATCAAGATTGGGGGGAGGAACGTTGAGGTCATGCCCACCCAGTGGGAGTTCCAGACAGGACTCTGTGAATTGACATGAGAGATCATCCTGGGTGACCCGTTTCATCCTGCACCGTGTATGTGACCACTTTGGAGTGATAGTGACCTTCAATCTAAGCCCGTTCCTGGGAACTGGAATGAAGCAGGCTGCCATACCAACTTCAGCACCAAGGCCATGCAAGAAGAGAATGGTCTGAAGAACACAGGAGTCCATCAAGAAACAAAGCAAGCGACACCAGTACCACACTCGCACCTACGATCCCAAAGGGGACCTGGACGAAGTCCTGCACCTAACTGGATTCCACAAAACCTCCAACATGGTGGACTTTTCTGCCAGCGTGGCCAATCATGGTGCCAACATCCTCATTCCCTGGACTGTCACCCCTTACAGTATAAAAACTAAGATCTCCAGATCTCCAGCCATCAAACCCCTCCCAGTTCTTCATCCCACTCCCACTTGTTCTTACTAGCTGTAATCCAAATAATTCAAAGACGTCAGTTCTTCTTTGGTCCACCTTATTCATTACGCAGCTTTTGCATGCATATGAGGTGACTGAAAACACCATGGCTTGGGTCAGGTGCACCCTAGTCCTTAATGACATCCTTTGCTTTTTAACACTTTAAAGAGGTCTTTTGCTGCAGATTTGCCCGATGCAGTGTGTTGTTTGATTTCTTGACTGCTGCATCCATGGGTATTGATTGTGTATCCAAATAAAATTAAATTCTTGACAACTTCAGTCTTTTCTCTGTTGACCATGATGTTGCTTAGTGGTCCATTTATGAGGATTTTTGTTGTCTTTATGTTGAGGTGTAATCCATACTGAAAGCTGTAGTCTTTGATTTTCCTCAGTAAGTGCTTCAAGTCCTCTTCACTTTCTGCAAGCAATGTTGTGTCATCTGCATATCACAGGTTTTTAGTAAGTCTTCCTCCAATCCTGATGCTACATTTTTCATATGTCCAGTTTCTTGGATTATTTGCTCAACATCCAGATTGAATAAGTATGGTGAAAGGATACAACCCTGATTTTAAACCACACAGTATCCCCTTGATCTGTTCAAACAACTGCCTCTTGGTCTATGTACAGGTTCCTCATGAGCACAATGAAGTGTTCTGGAATTCCCATTCTTCACAATGTTATCCATAGTTTGTTATGCTCCATGTAGCCGAATGCCTTTGCATAGTCAATAAAACACACGTAAACACCTTTCTCTGGTATTCTCTGCTTTCAGCCAAGATCCCTTTGACATCAGCAACAATATCCCTCGTTCTATGTCTTCTTCTTAATCCATCTTGAATTTCTGGCAGTTCCATCAATGTACTGCTGCAACGCTTTAGAATGATCTCCAGCAAAATTTTACTTGCGTGTGATATTAATGATATTGTTCCATAATTTCCCCATTCTGTTGGATCACCTTTTTTTGGAATAGGTGTAAATATGGATCTTTTCCAGTCAGTTGGCTAGAGAGCTGTCCTCCAAATTTCATGGCAAGATGAGTAAGTGCTTCCAGCACTGCATCTATTTGTTGAAACATCTTAATTGGTATTCCGTCAATTCCTAGAGCCTTGTTTTCTGCCAATGTCTTCAGTGCATCTTAGACTTCTTCCTTCAGTACTATTGGTTCTTGATCATATGTTACCTTCTGATATGACTGAATGTCTACTAATTCTTTTTGATACAGTGACTCTGTGTATTCCTTCCATCTTCTTTGGATGCTTTCTGCACTGTTCAGTATTTTGCCCATACCTGTTGCCTGTTGCCGTCGAGCTGATTCTGACTCATAGAGCCCCTGTAAGACAGAGTAGAACTATCCTATAGGGTTTCCAAGGAGTAGCTGGTGGATTTGAACCACTGACCTTTTGGCCAACAGCCAAGCTTTTAACCACTGTGCCACCAGCGCTCCATTTTGCCCATAGAATCCTTCAATATTGCAACTTGAGGCTTGAATTTTTTCTTCAGTTCTTCCATCTTGAGAAATGCTGAGCACATGCTTCCCTTTTGGTTTTCTAGCTCCAGGCCTTTGCAGATGTCATTATAATACTTTACTTTGTCTTCTCGAGCCTCTCTTTGAAATCTTCCATTTAGCTTTTTTACTTCATTTCTTCTGTTTGCTTTAGCTACTCAACGTTCAAGAGCAAGTTTCAGAGTCTCTTCTGACATCCATTTTGGTCTTTTCTTTCTTTCCTGTCTTTTTAATGACATCTTAATTCTTCAAGTATGATGTCATTCCACAGCTCATCTGGTCTTTGGTCATTAGTGTTCAATGTGTCAAATCTATTCTTGAGATGGTCTCTAAATTCAGGTGGGACATATTCAAGGTTGTACTTTGGCACTCGTGGACTTGTACTAACTTTCTTCCACTTCAACTTGAATTCACATGTGAGCAATTGATGGTCTGTTCCACATTTGGCCACTGGCCTTATTCTGACTGATGATATCGAGCTTTTCCATCGTTTCTTTTCACAGATGTAGTCAGTTTGATTCCTGTGTATTTCATCTTGTGAGGCCCCTGTGTACAGTTGCCGTTTATGTTGTCGAAAAAAGGTTATTTGCAATGAACAAGTCGTTGGTCTTGAAAACTCTATCACGACATCTCCAGCATCATTTCTATCACCAAGGCCATATTTTCCTACTACCGGTCCTTCCTCTTCATTTCCAACTTTTTCATTCCAATCACCAGTAATTATCAATGCATCCTGATTAATGTTCTATCAATTTCAGACTTCAGAAGTTGGTAAAAATCTTCAGTTTCTTCATCTTTGGCCTTAGTGGTTGGTGCCTAAATTTGAATAATAGTCATATTAACTGGTCATCCTTGTAGGCGTATGGATGTTATCCTATCACTGACAGTGTTATACTTCAAGATAGATCTTGAAATATTCTTTTTGAAGATGAATGCAATGTCATTCCTCTTCAATTTTTCATTCCCAGCATCATAGACCATATGATTATCTGATTCAAAATTCAACTCACTACTGCCTAGGATATCGACATTTATGCATTCCATTTCGTTTTTGACCATTTCCAATTTTCTTAGATTCATACTCCGTACCTTTCACATTGCTATTATTAATGGATGTTTGCAGCTGTTTCTTCTCTTTTTGAGTTGTGCCACATCAGCAAATTCAGGTCCCAAAAGCTTGACTCCTCCATGTAATTAAGGTTGACTCTACTTTAAGGAGGCAGCTCTTCCTCAGTTGTCTTTTGAGTTACTTCCAACCTGAGGGGCTCATCTTCTGGCACTATATCAGACAATGTTCTGCTACTATTCATGAGAGTTTCACAGGCTAATTTTTTTCAGAAGTAGATCGCCAGGTCCTTCTTCCTAGTTTGTCTTAGTCTGGAAGCTCCAGTGAAACCTGTCCACCACGGGTGACCCTGCTGGTATTTGAATACCAGTGCTTTAGCTTCCAGCATCACAGCAACTGGAAAGCCCCCACAATATGTCCAACTGACAGACTGTGGGGGATGTATATATACATATGCATATATGTGTATATATATACATATGTACATCATGACAAATTGGGTTTTAACATTTGAAAAATAATCAATGTAATTCACCACACCATGATATTAAAACTAAAAAATTATTTAATTGCATTAATGAAGAAAAAGCATTTGACAAAGTTTAACAAACATCGTGATAAAAATGCTCTGCAAGATAGAATAGAAGAAACCTCCTTTAACTGAAGAAGGACATCTATGGAAAAGCCTGCAGCTAACATCATATTTAAGAGTTAAAGACTTGAAGCTTTCTGCTTAGAAACAAAGAAGGTATATGAATGACAAATTAGTAAATGCAAAAAATAATCTACCTCATTAGTCACTGGTGTTGTTGTTGTTAGGTGCCCTCAAGTTTGTTCCGACTCATAGCTACCCTATGTACAACAGAATGAAAGGCTGCCTGGTCCTGTACCATCCTCACAACTGGTGCTATGTTTCAGCCCCTTGTTGTAGCCACTGTGTCAATCCATCTCGTTTAGGATTCTCCTCTTTTTTGCTGATCCTATACTTTGCCAAGCATGATGTCTTTCTCCAGGGACTGGTCCCTCCTAATAACATGTCCAAAGTACATGAGACAAAGTCTCATCATCCTTGCTTCTAATGAGCATTCTGGCTGTACTCCTTCCAAGACAGACTCTTTCATGCTTCTGGCAGTCCATGGTATATTCAATATTTTTCACCAACACCATAATTCAAAGGCATCAATTCTTCTTTGATCTTCCTTATTCATTGTCCAGCTTTTGCAGGCGTATGAGGTGATTAAAAGTACCATGGCTTGGGTCTGGCACACCTTAGTCCTCAAAGCAACATCTTTGCTTTTTAACACTTGAAACAGGTATTTTGCATCAGATTTGCCCAATACAATACGTCGTTTAATTTCTTTTCCTTTCTTTCTTTTTTTTTTTTTGGAGTCGTCTTTTTGGTTATTCAATTCTATCATAACTGATCAGAAAACATGGTCCAAATAACACTGTTTCTTTGATATTTATTGATGCATTATTATGGCCAGTTTGCAAGCAATTTTCATAAATGTTCAGTTTTGGATGCAGTGTTCTGTATGTGCCCATTAGACACTCCATTGTGCTTGGTGTGATCTGAGTGGGTGGATTAGTGTCTGAGGGCCACCATAACAAAATACCACAAACTGAGTAGTGTCTTATAACCCATTGTCGTCGAGTCCATTCTGACTCATAGCAACCCTATAGGACACAGTAGAACTGCCTCCTAGGGTCTCCAAGGAGCACCTGGTGGATTTAAACTGCCGACCTTTTGGTTAGCAGCCAGATGCTTAACCACTGTGCCACCAGGGCCCCACTGTCTTACAAGAACATAAATTTATTGTTTCACAGTTCTGGGGGCTAGTGGTCTGAATGCAGGGTGTTGGCAGGACAATATTCTCTTCTAAAGCTCTAGGAGAAGCTCCTTCTTTGTCTCTCCCAACTTCTGGTAGCCTCCGGCATTCCTGGGCTTTCAGCTGCAGCATAACTCCATCTCTGTCTCTGTTGTCACATGGTGATCTTCCCTCTGTCTCTGTGTCTCTTCTGTTTTATAAGGACGCCATTCAGATGGAATTAGGAACTAGTTTGCTCCATTATGGCTTTATGTTAACATCTTCACAGACCCTATCTCCAAACAAGGTGATGTTCACAGGTACAGGGGTTAGGACTTCAGCATATATTTCGGAAGTGGGGGTGGTGGTGGTCCATAATTCAATCCATAACAGTTGATAATGCATGGGTTGTCTGCAGTCTCCTCTACAGGCTCCAGATCCATGTGGAGCTTCCCAGTCCTGGAAGTGGCTTCTTGCCCTGGCCTTCCCTTCTCTGATAGTTTAGACCTGCAGCCAACTTTGCCGTCAACTCCCTCTCCTACGGCCTTGAGAATCCTCACTTTTTTTTTTTTTAATTGTGCTTTAACTGAAAGTTTACAGCTCAAGTTAATTTCTCATACAAAAATTTATACGCATGTTGTTTTGTGACATTAGTTGCAATCCCCACAATGTGACAGCATACTCCCCCTTTCCACCTTGGGTTCCTTGTGTCCATTCAGCCAGTTCCTGTCCCTTTCTGCCTTCTCATTCTGCCTCCAGACAGGAGCTGCCCTTTTGGTCTTATAAGTCTGCTTGAACTAAGAAGCGCACTCCTCATGTGTTTTATTTTTTGTTTCACAGTCCTGTCTAATCTTTGCCTGAAGAGTGGGTTTCAGGAATGGTTTCAGTTCTGGGTTAACAGTACGTCTGGGGGTTCACAGTTTCAGGGGTTCCTCCAGTCTCTGTCAGACCGTTAAGTCTGATCTTTTTAAGTGGATTTGAGTTCTGCTCCACACTTTGCTCCTGCTCCGTCCCGGACTCTCTGTTCAGTTCCCCATCAGGGCTGATATTTGCGGTAGCTGGCACCACCTGCCTCTGGTCCCAGGCTAGTGGAGTGTCTGGTTTATGTGGCCCTTGAGTCTCTTGGGTTAATATTTTCCTTGTGACTTTGGTTTTCTTCATTCTCTTTTGCTCCAAGTGGGATGGAGCAGCATCTTGGATGGCCACTTGCAAGCTGTCTTTGATTTCATGATTGCTGCTTCCATGGGCATTAATTGTGGATCCAAGTAAAATGAAATCCTTGACAACTTCAATCTTTTCTCTACTTATGATGATGTTGCTTATTGGTCCAGTTGTGATTTTTATTTTCTTTATGTTGAGGTTAATCCATACTGAAGGCTGTAGTCTTTTATCTTCATCAGTAAATGCTTCAAGTCCTCTTCACTTGTACTTTAGATGAAGGTTTACTGAACAAATAGTTCCTTATTAAACTGTTAGTACACATAATGTTTTATGACAATGGTTAACAAACCCACGACATGTCAACACTGCCCCTTCTCGACCTTGGGTTCCCTGTTACCAGCTTTCCTGTCCCCTCCTGCCTTCTAGTCCTTGTCCCATTAGTCTTGTTTTGTTTTATGTGGCTGACTAATCTTTGGCTGAATGGCGAACCTTGGGAGTAACTTCATTACTGAGCTAAAAGGGTGTCTGGGGGCCATACTCTTGGGGTTTCTCCACTCTCTGTCAGGCCAGTGAGTCTGGTCTTTTCTTGTGAGTTAGAATTTTGTTCCACATTTTTCTCCAGCTCTGTCCGGGACCCTCTGTTGTGATCCCTGTCAGAGCAATCAGTGGTGGCAGCCAGGCACCATCTAGTTGTACTGAACTCAGTCTGGTGGAGGCCGTGGTAGTTGTGGTCCATTAGGCCTTTGGACTAATTTTCCCCTTGTATCTTGTTTTCTTCATTCTCTGTCAGAGGAATCTTGGCTGAAACATTAGTCATTAGGAAAATACAAATTAAAACCAAAATGAGATAGCATTGTCCACCTACTAGAATGGCTACAAAAAAAAACCCTGACAATTCCAAGTGTTGGTGAAAACGTGGAGCAAGTGGAACACTCATGCACTGCTGCTGGGAATATAAAATGGTACACCTCCATTTAAAATGTTTTCATAGTTTCTCATAGAGTTAAGCATTCACCTGTTGCAAAGCCTGGAAATTCTACTCCCTGGTATTTACCACTAATAAATGAAAACTTAAGTTCAGATAAATGTTCATAGCAGTTTTGGTTACAGTAGCCAACCTGAGAACTCAAGTGTTCATCAATCAGCAATGGATAAGCAAACTGTGGTATATTTATATAATAGAATATCACTCAACAATAAAAAGGAATGAACTACTGTTTCACAGAGAAAGTGGATCAATCACAAACAAAACGCAGACACAGGAAACACTTACTATATGACTCCATTGCTTGAAATTCTAAGAAAGGCAAAACTGCAATGACTGGAAACTTTTAAGTGGTTTTCAGGGGCCAGTGGTGAAGCGAGGGACTTGACTACTGTTTGGAATAATAGAAATGTTCTGTACTACCGTAGACTCTACATCATGCCTATGGTGATCGCCACATTACTGTACATGTTTGTCAAACCTCATCTAATTGTACACTTAAGATTGCTAAATTTCTTGTATATGTTTTCTGTATCCAACAGTTAAATATAAATAAATAAAAAGCAAATTTGCTGAGAGTGAGAGTAAATCCAATTTGAAAGGAAATCAGCCATCCAGAAGGTAGAAAAAAGATGTAGTAGTTGTTGTCAGCTGCTGTCGAGTCAATTCCAACTCACGGCAGCGCCATGTATCCAGAGTAGAACTGTTTCACGGGGTTTTCAAGGCTTTCGGAAGCAGACATCTTCTGAGGTGTCTCTGGGTGGATTTAAACCTCCAACCTTTCAGCTACTAGTCAAGCACTTAACCGTTTGCACCATCAGGGGCTCCTAGGATAGTGGGTATATAACTGAGGATAAGAATAAAGGGGAACTGAAATGCCATCCCTGGAGAAAGATGGTGGGTTCTGACATAAGGAACAGAAGTGGCACTAAGGCATGTTACAGTAATAAAGGGAGGTCCAACTGTCCACGTTGGAGAACTCCATCTCTAAGAATGGTGGAGCACAGATTTTCAGGTCCCGGGTCTTTAAACCAGGCTGGTCTCAATACAACACTGTCTGTGGTTTAATGATCCATGGGCTGGCCTTTGCTCTAATCCTTGTCTAGAGGTGGGCTCCTGCTTCTACTCTTGGATTCAACCATGGACTTAAAATCCTGTACTAGTCGCCTTTAAATTTTGCATATCATCTTATCTGACTTGATTTGGAAAAATTTCATTATATTTCTACTCCATTTTGTTTTACTGTTCCCATTTGTAGGAGTCAGGTAGTTTCTGACAATTTTATCACTACTCTCCTCTCTCTCCAGGGATTCTTACTAAAAGCCAAGTGAGAAGAAGTAGCAATAGCCAATGGGAAACAAAGTAACACTTCATCAGCAATGTTTGATACATATGGAATTTGTACTATGAGCCAGGTACTGTCCTAGGCTTTTAAAATCCACCTGAACCTCACAATCACCCTATGAAATAGATACGATTGTTATTGCCACCTTGTAGGCTAAGAAACTAAAAGCAAAATCAAGTAATTTGCCCAAAGTTACACAGCTAGTAAGTGGCAGTTCCAGAATCCAAACCTGGGTGGCCTGGCTCCAGAACCTGCTACATTACCAACAAGAACCTACTAACCTCAATGTCAAGCTTTCCTAAAACCAAGATTTCAGAGTGCGGCTTAGAAGACATAAGTGAAGCTTTCTGGTATATTCTCATCCGAATCTAAACCACCTGCACCTGAGAAAGCATACTTGATTCAGACTTTTCCAGACAATATCAGGGACTATGAGGCAGAAGTTTAATGCAAAGAGGACAACCAGTTCTTACAGAGGTAGGCTCTTCTATCTTCTAAATGTACAGCAAGGTGAAGTGAAAGAAAGCAAGAGAGGCTGGCTGGGCTAGCTCACAGAGTGTGGTCATGCCAAGCTGTTCCATTGTAAGGAGGACAGGAGGGCAAGAGAGCCCCGGAGTAGGCACTAACTCATAACACATAGTCTTCACCCCCTCATAAAACATGGTGCCAAATGTTCAGCCATCAGCCAATCAAGATAGATAAAGAGAAGCTAATAAGGGGTTTGAAAACATGGGTAGAAGAACCTTCCCAGCACTGAACTAGGATTAGTCTCTGGTAGCAAAAATGATTCATCATTGAGTAGTCTTAATGGAAATGTCATGTCTTATAAGGTAGAGAAATGATAAAATAGCCAATTGCTAGGGATTGAATTACGTTCTCCAAAAAGATATGAAGTCTTAACCCGTCTGTACCTGTGAATGTGACCTTGTCTGGAAACACGTTCTTTCTTTGAGGACATTATCAGTTAAGAAGTCATCCTGGAGTAGGGTGGGTCCTAATCCCATCTGAGTGGAGTGATGGGGAGGGAGGCAGACTCCATGTGGAGATACACCTACAAGCCAAGAAATACCTAGAAGCACTCAGGACTACCAGAAGCTGGAGGAGACAAGGAAGGACCTTCCACTGGAGCAGACAGAGAGAGCCTGGTTCTGCCGACGCCTTGAATTTGGACTTCTGGCCTCCAGAGCTGTGAGACAGTATATTTCTGTTCTTTAAAGACACCCAGTTCGTGGTATTTTGTTATGGCAGCCCTGGGAAGCTAAGACACAGATGTATATTTACCTCTCAACAGCAACAGGAAAGAGGTGTGAAGTGAAAATCACAGGTACTTCAACAGAATTAAGACCATATCATCACCAAGTTGATCGTATCAAAAGAGAGTTTTTATCAGCTACTTCCCATAATTGAAAAACTGAGCTGTGATGGGGGCCATCTGTCTGCTGAGATAGCTTAATATCACATTGACTGGGGTTAGGGGCACAGCCAGAATACGTAACACCCCCATCAGCCTGCATTCAACTAAAGACCCTAGGGCTTTTGTCTCCATTTGTTTTGTTGTTTAGTATATGGTATAACTAAACCATGCCTTCTGGTAATAACATAAGACACTGGAATGGAAGAATACCAACAATGTCAGGCAGGCAATACCCTTGCCAACCAGCTAACGACCCCTACAGAAGTTTTTCAGGAGGATCCGGCTATTAAAAACTACTCTGTCCCTGGTGTATCCCTCTTAGCTTGTCAAACTGTATATTGATCTGATAAATGAAGAAAGAAATCATCTGTACTAATTCAGCAGGAGGGTTGCTTCTTAAATTTTTACTAAAGTGCAGTCCAAATGCTTTTCTAAAAATAAAATTCTACTATATTTAATCTCAGTGTTCAAAATTATATGGAACCACATACATCGTAAAGTTGATCAGGTCAATGAGCTATAACAGATTTAATTTTCCATTCCGTTAATTCTTCATCTCTGGACGGAGTCCTGTTTTGCTCTTCAGAAGCTGTGTATTGGTTGGATTCACCAACTTGTGTCTTCCCAGTGATGCACTTAGAAGGGGCACTGGGAAATTCCAACTTTGTAAGTAGCACCAGGAAAGCTTATTCACAGTGGAGATGAAGGTACCGCTCTTACGTGTTCTTTCTCAAGCCACACAAAGACTTGGACACATATGTGCATGAGTACAGATGTGACCATATTGCTCTGAAAATTTCTCATTTTATGAGTTAGAACTATATAATCTAATTCCATCTTTCTAAAACCCTAGGAATTAAAAGTACATATTCTTACGTGATGAGCTTCTTGTACATGGCTGTAAACCTCACACTATTTCAAAAAGTATAGATAGAAAGTGCATTTCTTTCTTTATTACTCCCTTGCTTTTGTATTAGTATTATATCAACGGGGTTCAAGAGTGATCATGCTAATCCCAAGTTAAAAGAAGACTTCAAAGCAACCTCACGCACCGTGGAATGCGATGTTGCCCGGTCCTGCACCATATTCCTATGACTGAGTTGCGACTGTTGTGATCCATAAGGTTTGCATTGGCCGATTTTCAGAAGTAGGTCACCGAACCTTTCTTCCTAGTCTGTCTTATCTGGAAGCTCCCTGACACTTTTCAGCATCACAGCAACACTCAAGCCTCCACTGACAGACGGATGGTGGCTACTCGTAAGGTGCTCGACTGGGAATCGAATCGGGGTGTCGCACGTGGACGGCGGGCAGTCTATCACTGAACCACCACCGTCACCGTGGTGGGATCTGTAGGCAGCGTTAATGCTTCCCTATGGCACAACATGTTGGTAACTACTGAGGCTGTATTTAAACATGTTTGGAGCCCTTGATATTAGGCTTAAGGGAAGACCATTGTTGCTCACCCTCCTATCATTCTTAATAAAAGAAGGAAACTCTTAAAACTTAGGATAAGAAACGAGAACAGATGCAGGCAGCTGGCTTGAGAACTGAGCGGAAGAAAGAAAAGGGCGAAGAAGCCAGAAGGACTGTCTGGATTCCCAGACTGAGCAAAGGTCCTGCTCATTCGGTGCTTCAGGCTTTGGGGGAAGAGGAGCTTGGAGGAAGCAGGCCCTGGGAGCAGTCTGCTCAGCTTAGAGGTGGAGCATGGGTAGGAAGCACCTAAAAGCCCAGAGCCTCTCCCTCCCAAGCCTTCCTGGCTCCTGCACTCGCGCTCACTGGTCTGACTCGCCCATGTCCTTCACAGGCTTGGTTCTGACTACCACTCACCTCCTCCTGGGGGACGTTTCCGTAATGAGGAATGAAGCAGAATATTGGAAGTGACTTTGCATAAGAAGTTGTCATGGGAAGGATTTAAATGAGAAGAAGGAAGAGACTGAGCTTAGCAAGCAGACAGGGAAGTGCGCTTTCAGCCCGGGGAGACTGCAGGTAGCTGATGACAGGAGGGAAGCCCAATGGGAACAAAACAGAGGAGAAGGTGGCAGCCTCCATTAAGAAACACACAACAACAGCATCGTTCCTCCAAAACGTTATTACTGTAAGGAAGTGCACTTACATCACACACACAAATACACATACACTAGTGGTGCTGCTGTCCCTGCTCGGTGCCGTGGAGTCGATTCTGACTCATGGCGACCCCATATGTGCAGAGAAGAACGTGACACATACACTAATGTACACACTAACACACACACTTAATACACGCGAGCACCTAAACATTTCTGTGTAATCATGAACATCAGGCACCGCCTGGAAACAGGTGAAGTGACATCTGAAAGACGTCTCCAATTACATTTCAAAAGGATATGCATTATTAGAACGATGAAAATTAAAAACAAACGAAGCCACGCTTGTCAGAATAACTCCAGTTCCTCCCATTCATCTTGAATACACACACCGTAGCCTCATAGGGCAAGCCCAGGAAATCAATTCTATAAACGCGGTATCATTGGCAGCCCTTCCCATTTCAGCTCAGTGAGTGAGGAGTGGTAATGTCTCGATAAATAATGTTTAGCTTCAGTCTCTTTTACCTCCGTTCCAAACAGATGAGCAATTTGTGCAAAGCAACATGGGCAATGCACTTTTACCTCTTCATCAAAAACATATAAAAATGAAATACACCGTGATATTTATTACCATGTGTATTACAAATCACCCTGGTGATCCAATCCAAATGGCTCTTTTCTCTGTGGCGCCGACCTTCAGAAGTGATGATGTGAAGAGCTTGGACTTTATGACGGCTTCACTAGAAATGCATTGCAGCTGCTATATTAATATGTGGTTGCGGCTTAGCCATAAAGCCTGGATAGGAAAAGAAACTCTGAACCTTGCGCTCTGCTATAAACTTTAAATATGCAGAGATGATGTTCCCGAAAGCAGCAGGGGATGGCTGAGATAATGTTTACCTCTTCTAGCCTCAAGACTTCCTGTGATTCTACATTACATGTATGTAGAATTAGTGACTGAAGGGCTTGTATCTTCACGCCAGCAAACCAGAATAGCTGGCTGAAGTGTACAGCTGTGCATGTTCCCATGTGTATGACGGGAAGTCCTGGAGTGGAGGTCCGTCTGTACAGTGACGTGTGATGCCCCAAGCACAGATGCGTGCCCGTTCCATGTTAGATCAAAGAGCGTATTTCAGTTATCAAATGCTGAGTACTAAAAAGCCAGTGAGTGTTAAAACATTACTCTGGAAATATCAAATATATTTCTCCTCTGTGTTGTCAAAATATTTTCATATGCCTAAATTTTATGAGAAGTCCCTGGGTGGTGCACACAGTCAACGTGCTTGGCTGCTAACAAAAAGGTTGGAGGTTCAAGTCCACCCAGAGGAATGTTCTGGTGATCTGCTTCTGAAAAATCAGCCATTGTAAACCCAATGGAGCACAGTTCTACTCTGACACACACGGGGACACCGTGAGTCAGAGTCAATTCAATGGCTATTGGTTTTTTAAAGTTCATGTTTACATTTTCAGTAGCTTATTTAACTCCTGCAATCAGTTTAGTCAGTGTTCCATTTAAGTTTGCCCTGACATATAAATGATGTCATGGTGCACACCAAGATAGTTTTTATGGAATCTGAAGTTAATTTGCAAATACCCTCCAACAGGGACGCCATTTGTTCTTTTCTGGTGAAGGTGGTGAGCATGAGAGGCAGTTTATGCATAGGCTCCCAAACAAAGCCTGAGATTGGAGGGACTAACGTCTTTATCCATTTTAGCAGATGCATGAGTTTTGTAAATCGTTGGAACAGCAGGAGTGAGGAGGAAACAAGTTATGGTAGTATTTACATGACTGTCATAACTAATTCCTGAATGTTGGGTGTATAAATAGCCAGCTTTCGGTGTCTTACAGGATTAAAAATTAAAAGAGTAAGATAAATGTCATTAGCTTATCCTTGAAAGAAGTTTCAGCAACCAAATGAGCAAAGCAGATCCAAGCTGCGGCTTTGGTCAGCGAAATGGTTTTCAGCAGTGTGAAATCCAGTTAACACCAAAACATGAATTGAGGGGGAAGGTAAAAGAGAAAATGATCTAATATTCGTATAAGTCACCTTTGGTGGACTAGGCCTAAATGGTGGCTATTTTAAACATATTATTTTAATTAATTTTTAAAACATTTTTTAAAAAGATTTTATAATGGTAGCCTAGTTTTGTTGTTGTCTGTTGCCATGGAGTTGTCTCTGACTCCTGACTGCTGCACCAACAACAGAGCGAAACATCGCCCAGTGCTGCACCATCTTCACCATCACTGGGAAGACAGGAACGGGGAGAGGAGAGAGCCTTGGCACACCCTCCCGGTGCTGCCGAAGGCTGGCTCCCACCCTGTGAGGTGGCCCTTCACCCACAAAGAATTCTCCCCAAGTAGTTCCCAGACCACCCGTTAATCTTCTACAAGACTGGACCACCGTTAGGTAGCAGAACCTTTTCTATAAAGAAAAAGACAGATAGCATTAAAACTGCATAGTTATTATGAAATACTTCAGAAATGATTTTTTTAAACATAACATCAAAGAAACTATCAGTCATAAAGCACACAGCACAGAGAAAAAAATGATTGACATTGTGTAGGATTGTTATCTTAGCCTTTCTCCCTTTCCAAGCATCATTCTCAGATCATGATTTTTTTTCTTAATTTGTTCTGCCACTTCTAACAAAACTTTCATTTTTTAAAAAATTTTCCCATACTAAAATTTATACATACATTGTTATGTGACCCTAATTGCTCTTCCCATACTGTGACACCACAGTCCTCCTTTCCACCCCCAATTCCCCATGTCCATTCAACCAGCTCCTAACCCTCTCTGCCTTCCCATCTCACCTCTGGACAGAAGCTGCCCGTTTAGTCTCTTGTATCTACCTGAGATAAGAGACACACTCCTCATGAGTATCACTTTATGTCCCACAGTCCAGTCCAATCCCTTTCTGAAGAGTTGGCCTTGGAAATTGTTTTAGTTCTGGGCTGATAGAGAATCTGGAGGCCACACTTTCTGGGGTTCCTCCAGTCTCAGTCAGACCATTAAATCTGGTCTTACTAGAATTTGAGTTCTGCACCCCACCTTTCTCCTGCTCCATCCAGTACCCTCTGTTGTGTTCCCTGTCAGGGCAGTCATTGGTAGTAGCCAGGCACCATCTAGTTCTTCTGGTCTCAGGCTGATGAAGTCTCTAGTTTATGTGGCCCTTTCTGTCTCTTGGGCTAATATTTTCCTTGCAGCAACACTTTTGTTTTAATCTCCATCTCTAACTGCATCTCTTCCTCTCTGTGTATTTATAGAGCCAAAGGGATTATCTCCACTCTCCCCACTTTGAAGCTCAGCAGATGGGCTTATTTCCAAGCTGCACCTCTGCCCAGCTGTGCAAACTTTGGGCCAGTTATTTCCTCATCTGTAAAGTAGGCTCCACCACCATCTGTCAGTTTATTGCACTGTAGTGGCTTGTGTGTTGCTGTGATGCCGAAGGCTATGCCACTGGTATTTCAAATACCAGCAGGGTCACCCATGGTGGACAGGTTTCAACAGAGCTTCCAGACTAATACAGACTAGGAAAAAAGGCCTGGCAATCTACTTCCAAAAATCAGCCAGTAAAAGCCCAGTGGATCACAACAGAATATTGTTTGATATGGTTCTGGAAAATGAGCCGCCCCCCAGGTTGGAAGGCACTCAAAATACACCGTGGCAGCAACAGTAGACTGGGGCATACCTACAATCATGAAGATGGTGCAGGACTGGGCAGCATCTTTTCTGTTCTGCACTGGATTTCCATGAGTCGGAGTTGACTTGACAGCAACAAACAACAACAACCTAGCAATAGACTGCACATACAAAACTTGAACTGAGACTGTTTGAGGGTCAGGGAGATGCTCTGAATCACATGAGGCAAAGATAAGGACCCATGTCTGAGCCCAGGATTTCATGAACACCACCCGGCAACAAGTACACAGTGGTCCCTAGAAACTTCATTAGAAGCGAGGATGGTGAGACTTCGTTTCACATACTTTGGACATGTTACTGAGAGGGACCAGTCCCTGCAGAAGGGCATCATCCTTGGTAAAGTAGAGGGTCAGTGAAAAAGAGGAAGACCCTCAACGAGATGGATCGACATAGTGGCTGCAACCATGGGATCAAGCATAACAGTGATTGTGAGGATGGTGCAGGACTGGGCAGTGTTTTGTTCTGTTGCACACAGGGTTGCTATGAGTCAGAATTGACTCAGCGGCACCTAACAACAACAGAAGTTCTGCTTCACCCTGTGGTTCACCCCTGTGGTTTCCAGCCCTACCTTCACTGTAAATCACCTGGGGAGCTTTGAAAAATATCTGCTATCTGAACCCCACGAATGTGACCAGAATATCTGGGGGCAGGATCCAAGTATTGGGTAGGAATGTATAGTGATCGTTCCACAAACGAGGCCAGTTAGAGCAGAAGCGTAGTGTTAGTGGTAGTGATGGTGGTGGTGACCAGATGACGGAGATGTGGTGGAAAAGTGCTGTACTGGTCTGTAATTAAGTGCTGTGTTAGGGAAGAGTATACTATAAACTAAGTGGCTAATAAAAACAGAAATATATTGTCTCACAGTGTGGAGGTGCGGAGTACAAGATCAGAGTGTTGACTCCTTCTGAGGCTCTGAGGGAGAATCCGTCACTGCCTCTCTCCCAGCTCCTGGTGGTTCCAGGTGGTCCTTGGTTTGCAGATGTAGAGTCACATGACATCCTTCCTTGACTCCCTGTCTCTGTGTCTCTTCTCTTTTATGAGGACACCAGTAACATAGGTTTAAGACCCACCTACTCCAGTATGACTTTATGTCAGCTGATAACATCTCACAGACCCTATTCATAGGTACAAGGGTTAGGACGTCAACATTTCTTTTTGGGGGACACCATTCAACCCATTACAAGTGGGCAGAGAAAATTCCAAGCAAATTATCCCAGCGTTTTCAGGGTTGAAAAGATTGGAAGCTACAACAATGCCTGCTGGCACCCCCATAGACTGTACTGTACCCTGAAAGTCCCTGTGAAGCTCTGTCTCCTAAAAATAAAGTAACCAGGCAGCTCAACAGGCCTGCTGCCATTAAAAATGATCTATGAGTGGATAGATGGATAAAGAGATGTCAGCATTCATTGGCTGGACATAGGTGCAATGGGGCTTTTCAAACACTGCTTGCATTTTTAAAGCAAATTTTATTGCAAAAACTCTTCATCCAAAACATCATGATTCTTCTCCACGAGAGTGAATTCAGTAAACAAAAAAGCACGATGAATGGAACAAATCTAGGGACTGACCTTATGGGGTCAAGGCAGCACCACTGACACCATGAGATCTTTCTGCTGTTTTACACAGTAGCTTTACAGATCAGGTGAACTGAAATAAGGCAGAAAAGAAAGCCAGTTTGAGTTGGAGGGAGCTGCCTTGGGGAGTGGAAGCCATTATGAAACAGATCCTCAATAAACACTAACATATCTGCCATTATGGTTACAAAACAGTGGCAACCCCAAGGACTGTGTATGCCTTCTGGAAGATTCCACTTACAAGGTCCAGTAAGTCAAAGTTTCCCTGCATAAAGGCACATTTTCCAAGCGTGGTCTCAGGGGTGTAGGAAGATCACATACATCAGATGAACTGACCTTTTGTGGAGAAAGTCTCAATATATCCCAGAGGTAGATGGCCACAATGTGATCAGGAAAATCCACAGGCCCCTTGTATGAAATGCTACAGGCTTGTAGGAGCATGATACACTGAGAGCAAGCATCGTACATGAACCACAAACATCCACTCTTCCATTCACTTCTACAGCATCTCTGAACCAGACTGAGACATTTTAGAAATCGTAGTTAAAAAGATTTTCAGGCCTCTCAGTGAGAGCAAACACGTATTTGTTACTGAGGACCGATTAAAGGTACAGAAATATTTCTAGAGACTCAGTCCTCAAGTGCTTTGTGTACAATGTGGATGCCCTGATGGACAAGTGAATTCACAGAGGTCTCCTTGTAGACATGCTCATGGGGCCTCTCATTCCAGCCCCAGCTGTAGTGTTCCTCCAAACAGGATCTGACCACAGGGTACAGGTTTACACTTAAAGGTATTGGCAGTGTTGTGGAGGGTTTCTGCCCTTATTTTTCCCCAAAATACAACCCGAAAGTTCTCAGAAATAGCAGGTGTATTTCATTAACTCTGTGAATCTATGTGAGGAGTCCCTAGGTCACACAAATGGTTAAGCACTGGACTACTAATCAAAAGGTTGGCGGCTCAAACCCACCTAGAAGTGCCTTGGAAGTAAGTCCTCATGGTCTGCTTCCAAAAGGTCACATCCTTGAAAAGCCTATGGAGCAGTTCTACTCTGCACACATGGGGTCACCATGAGTCAGAATCGACTCAAGGACAACTAACAACAATATACATCTCAGTGAAAACAACCTGGGTGGGGTCAGGAGTTGGATGATTTGAGAGAAAAATCCTCTAAAGGGAGCTCAGAGGAAGAGGCACATGGCTCAGTTGGACAGAGGGGTCAACCTATACAACATAAAGGCGCTGCAGGTATCACAGGTGTTCCCATGTGACTTGTTAAGCACCTATATGCATCTTGCCTAATCAGCGTGAGGGAAGTTCAATGGAGAAACTGTAAGATAGACATGAGTGCAACGTTAGACTTCTCTCTTCTGCCCCACTCCCATTCAGTGTTTAGAGCAAGGTGTGTCTTGGAAAGCAGGCAGAGAACAGGGAATCAAAGAGGGGGACCCAGCTGGCTTTGATGCACCAAGACCCTGGGTGGTAGTGATGCTGCCATCCATGCCACCCGGATCCCTCCACTTGTGTCATCTTGAAAGTGGCATTCTGCCAGGTCAGAAGCGTTCCTGGAGGAACATTTACCAGTGGACGCCAATTATTGACCTGTCGCAGTCTTCTAACCTTTTGCTACTCAAAGTGTGGTCCAAAGACCAGCAGCAAGGGCGTCTCAAGGGAGCTTGGTAGAAGCCCATGATCTCAGGAGCCACCAAGACCTACTGAATCTACAGTTTAGCAAGCTCCCCAGATGGCACGTACACGCATTACATTTTAACCAGTAACGCTTTAGTTCTGTGGTTTCCTGGTTTTCAGTCCCTACCTGGTCTTGCCTTCTGCCAAAGAGAGCTGCCCCACTCAAGGCTCCTTCCAGCAACTGGCCCAGGCAGTAGTACAAAGAGCCCTCCCCTTTGCTCTGATTGAGACATATGAAGACACCCAGCTCCAGAACTCCCCATGGAATCAGCTAACTCTTCTGTTATAACTGCACGGTAGTTCAGCTTCTCCCTCTACCGGACCCTGCTTTGCCTCTTTCCATCTCCTACAAGTGTTAAGTCCCAGGAATTCCTCCAGTTAACCTTCATATGCCAAGAAATTGGAAGACAGCTACCTGGCCAAACGTCTGGAAGAGATCTATATTTGTGTCCATTTCAAAGAAAGGTGATACAACAGAATGCAGAAATTATTGAACAATATCAATAATTTCACAAGCAAGTAAAATTTTGCTGAAGATAATTCAAAAACAGTTGCAGCAGTACATCGACAGGGAACTACCAGAAATTCAAGCTGGATTCAGAAGAGGACATGGAATAAAGGATATCATAGCTGATGTCAGATGGATCCTGGCTGAAAGCAGAGAATACGAGAAAGATATTTACCTGTTTTATTGACTGTGCAAAGGCATTCAACTGTGTAGATCATAACAAATTATGGATAACATTGCGAAGAATGGGAATTCCAGAACATTTAATTGTGTTCATGCTGAACCTGTACATAGACCAAGAGGAAGTCGTTCAAACAGAACAAGGGGACACTGCTTGGTTTAAAGTCAGGAAAGGTGTGTGTCAGGTCTGTATCCTTTTGCCATACTTATTCAATCTGTGTGCTGAGCAAATAATCTGAGAAGCTGCACTATATGAAGATGAATGCCGCATCAGGATTGGAGGAAGACTTATTATCAACCTGTGATATGCAAATAACAACCTTGCTTGCTGAAAGTGAAGAGGACTTGAAGCACTTAGTGACAAAGATCAAAGACTCCAGCCTTCAGTATGGATTACACCTCAGTATAAAGAAAACAAAAATCCTCACAAGTGGACCAATAAACAACATCATGATAAACAGGGAAAAGATTGAAGTTGTCAAGGATTTCATTTGACTTGGATACACAATCAATGCCCATGGAAACAGCAATCAAAAAATCAAATGACATATTGAATTGGGCAAACGTGCTGCAAAAAAAGACCTCTTTAAAGTGTTAAAAAGCAAAGATATCACTTTGAGGACTGAAGTGGACCTGACCCAAGCCATGATATTTTCAATTGCCTCGTATGCATGCAAAAGGTGGACAATGAATAAGAAAGACTGAAGAAGAAATTGATGTCTTTGAATTATGGTGGTGGTCAAGAACATTGAATATATCATGGACTGCCAGAACAAACAAATCTGTCTTGGAAGAAGTACAACCAGAATGCTCCTTAGAAGGAAGGATGGCGAGACTACATCGTACATATTTTGGACACTTTGTCAGGAGGGATCAGTCCCTGGAGAAGGGCATCATGCTTGGTAAAGCAGAGGGTCAGTGAAAAAGAGGAAGACCCTCAGCGAGATGGATTGACACGGTGGCTGCAACAGTAGGCTAAACATAGCAACAACTGTGAGGATGGCGCAGGACTGGGCAGTGTTTCATCCTGTTGTACACAGGGGCGCTGTGAGTCAGAACCGACTCCACTGCACCTAATAACAACAACCTGAAAATCTCGGAGGCCCGGGGTGGTGCAAATGATTAAGGCTCTTGGCTGCTCCCTGGAAGGCTGGAAGATCAAGTACACCAAGAGGCACCTTGAAAGAAAGGCCTGGGGATCTAATTCCAAAAAATCAGCCATTGAAAACCTTATGGAGCACAGTACTACTCGGATACACGTGGGGTCGTCACGAGTTCAACTCAATGGCAAGTGATTTTTATGCAAATCTTAGAACCTCAGAATCCATTTGCCAAGGAGCCTGACCTGAGATCTTCCATTATCTCATTTAATTCTCCAAACAGCTCTCTGAGGTATGTTCTTTTAAGATCTATGCTTTACAAGCGAAAAAAGAGATCAGGTTAGAGAATTTAGGTAACTTGGCCGAGATTACTGAGAAAATAGCTGGAGGAGCTGATAATCAAACAGTGGCCTTTATAATGACAAACTATACAGCCTCATGGAGGTGGCTTTACCATAAATAAATCCTTAAAATTTACCCTAATATCTTTTTTCTGATGGAATTTTCTGGTTGGCAGATTATATAAATGCTGAGAGCATGGTTTGTCTTGATGCATCAAAGTATCTCTGATAATAGCCTTAGAAGTATGTGGTGAAATGAGATATCAATTATGATATAGTTGAATGAATTAACAGCTAGTCGAATTTTTATACCCACCGAGTGTTGATTAATAGGGCCATGTCAGACTAGCCTATGTATTCTTTAAAAGCAACATATTGCTAATGCCTGCACAGGCCTGCCACATACGGATAGATGCTTGGCACTGATAAATACGTGTGGAATTTAATTAAAGCCCTAGGGAGCTCCTGATAGATTGCCATTAAGCCCTAGCCTTGACCTTGTCTTCTATGATATTGATGTCAGTGCATTGAATGGAGCCCACAATCATACCTACAAAACATGCTAAGTACATTCCATTAAGTATAGTATTAATAAATCATACATTTTAAAAAAATTTCAATGACATCTAATTCAGCAATATTTATTAGCATTTATTGAGCAACCACTAAATAGCAGAGTCTATGCTGTGCACTGAAGCCACAAAGATGATTACAATGTTTTTTATTGTCTGGTACAAGGTGACAGTTAATGGATTTTCTGTAAAGTGCTATATTTACTTTCAAAAAGGGAATTGCACATTTTAGGGTAACCAGTCAAGACGTTGGGTTGGCATTGGGGCCAGTTACACAGTTATGGGAAACCTAATGGTATAATATTGTTATCAAGATTATCTGAGGCACAGTTCCTCAAAAAGTTGACCATAGAATTGTCATATGACCTGCAATTGCACTCTTAGGTATATACCCAAAAGACCTGAAGGCAGTGACGTGAATAGACACGTGTATGCCAATGTTCGTTGCAGCACTTTTCACAATAGCCAAAAGGTGGAAACAACTGAAATGTTCGTCAACTGATGAATGTATAAACAAAATGTGGTGTATTCACACAATGGAATATTAATCAGCCATAAAGAAAAATAAAGTCCTGGAGACTTCCAGGCAACATGGCGCTATAGTCAGAAGCACTGCACTGCCCCTCCGCAGCAAAGATCAGAAAAAGTCACAGTCACACGTCAATCCTGAAACCCTAAGCATCAAATGAAGAGCTAAAGAACTCAGCCAAGCACCAAAT
>NW_004444029.1:3834560-3835712 GCF_000243295.1 Trichechus manatus latirostris
CTCTCCACTCCAATAGCAAGCTCCCCTAGCACTCTTTTTTGTTTGTGTGTATGTTTTTGGCTCCTGTCCTCTCTCCTCTCTCTCATCTTTTCCATACCCATCTTAGCTCCACACACCACAATCTACCCCCTCCTTCCTGCCTACCTGCACCATGTGCTAAATTTCACACTCCCAAGCAGCACAGACACAGCCTACCAGAACCTGCCCTGCACTGATTCCCAGTCCGCACTACCAACCCTGGTACGTGCCACAAAAAACCTATCCCAGTAACTCCCCTTCAGCTGGACCTGCCCTGTTGTACCATACCTGAGTGACTGACCCTGCCCATTGGAGAACGAGGTGAAAAGTATCATGCCCACAGAGGAGCAAACAACAAAGAATGTACAGCCCACCTGCTCAGATGTAACCAAATAAAACAAAAAAGCAGGACAAAACAAACAAATTTACAATCAATAAACGAGGAGAATAACCATGGAATTCCCCAAAGACAGCAGTAAAAACATTTACTAAACAGGACAGGATTGTTCCAGTAGGCATCCAAAATAAAACACCAGATGACCTTCCAGTAGAAGAAAAGGCACTAGACCAAACTGATAGGGAATTCAAATCTCTAACATTCAGAATTATCCAAGAGTTGAAGCAAAAAACAGACAAAAATGAGGAAAAAATAGACAAATTCATGGAAAAGGCAGACAAATTCATGGAAAATACAGACGAAAAAAATGGAAGAATCCAAGAAAATAATACAGGAAAAAAATGGTAAAATAAAATAAAATGAAATCATACAAAAACAATTAGAAATCCAAAAGATAAACAATAAGATTTCAGAAATGCATAGTGTTATAGAAGGGCCGAGAAGCAGTTTTGAAAAACTGGAAGATAGGATCAAAGAAACTGCAGAAAAACACTTGGATACAACTCTGTTTGAGGAAAAATCAGAAAAAAGGACAAAGAAAAATGAAGAAACCCTGAGAATTATATGGGATACAATAAAAAGCAAAACTCTTCGAGTGATCTGAGTTCCAGAACAGGGGGAGAAAACAGAAAACACAAAGAGAATCATTGAAGAATTGTCGACAGAAAACTTCCCCAATATCGTGAAAGATGAAAAGCTGACCATCCACGAAGCTCAATGAACCCCATATAGGATAG
>NW_004444029.1:3837898-3839160 GCF_000243295.1 Trichechus manatus latirostris
AAACAATATGTGTACTGACTGTTTAATGAGAAACTATATGTTCTGTAAACCTTCATCTAAAGTACAATAAAAAAAAAAAAAAAGAAAAATGAAGTCCTGATGCGTGCCACAACATGGATGAACCTAGAGGACATTATGCTGAGCAAAATTATGTCAGACACAAAAGGAAAAACACTACATGACATCACTTATATGACATCAGCAAATCTATGGAAAGCACAAGTGCAGGTAGTCCTTGACTTACGACTATTTGAATTACAACAAACTGTACTTACCACTGTCTTTTTTTAATGATTTCTATATTTTTTAATGTATGTATGTATTAAAATATATCTGTAAGTTTATATGTAATGTTTCCAACCCCCGAAGACAAATAAAAACAGATTTATAAAGATAATAATAATAAACAGCAATAATCATAAAAACTTTAAAAAAAAAAGAGGTATTCGGCTTATGTCAGAACTGACTGAGTCATCAGAATGGAGCCCGGTTGTACGTAGAGGACTACCTGCAGTTAGTGGTAACCAGAAGCAGGAGGGACAGGGAAAGTGGGGTTCTTTGCTTAGGATGCACTGAATGTATGTCAATGGTGGTGGGATAATTTGGAAGAAGATAGCGAGAATGTACATCTTGAATGTAAACAATGTCACTTCAGTGTACATGTAGAAATTGATGAAGTATTGCATGTTTTGTTGTATGTATACCACTATTTAAGAAATAAATAAATAAAAAGATCATCAGAGGCAAATTTATGCTGGGTTAATGGAAACACAACATCCAGATAGAACAAATGCAGAATACCCAGCTCTCCTCTGCCCTGGCCAGACCGCTCTGTGATACCATATTCAATCTGAGCACATCATTAAAATAAAGAGCCAGCCAAGCATATAGCAAAACACATACACCAGCAATTACCCAGGTTAAAGCAACTAGAGTACTCTGATACTTATGCCTTAGGACAAAATAAACGAAGGGACTAAGATCATTTAGCCTCAGGAGGGTGGCTGTGTCAACGGAAGAGCAGACTTTCTCTTTTTATTTTTTTTTTTATTGTACTTCAGGTGAAGGCTTACAGAACAAAGAGTTTCTCATGAAACAGTAGTACACATATTGTTTTATGACATTGGTTAATAACCCAACAACATGTCAACCCTCTAACTTCTCAACCTTTTTTTTTTGGTGAAAATACACATAGCCAAAGATACACCACTTCAAAAATTTCTACATGCACAGTTCAGTGACATTGACTATGCTCTTCCAAT
>NW_004444029.1:3841351-3906996 GCF_000243295.1 Trichechus manatus latirostris
CCTATCCATGAGCATGGTATGTTTTTCCATTTATGTAGATCCTTTTGGTTTTCATGCAGTAGTGTTTTGTAGTTTTCTTTGTATAGGTCTTTTACATCCCTGGTCAGATTTATTCCTAAGTATTTTATCTTTTTATGGGCAGACTTTCTCTTTGATGCTTCAGGAGACCCAGTGAGAGGAAATTACAAGAAAGCACATTTTGGTTCTACCTATTAAGAATATTCTAACAGCTAAATCAATGTCAAGAGGAGTGCTTTGTCTCGGCATACAGTGGATTTTGTTTTCCATGAGGAGTTTTTTGAAGGCAGCTGCATAGTTTGTTGAATTTAATAACATCTAAAGTTTGTCCCACTTCTAAAGAACAAAGACACCTTTGTGTTTTAGGATAAACCATTAAGTGGGATAGAATGTCATGGCGGTGTTTCACTGGGTGTGTATATCCTGAAAATAATTCCTTTTTTTTAAAATTCTCTATAATGATGTATTTCCTCCCAGAGTATATCAGAATATAAACTTACTGAGGAAAACAAAAGTCAAAATGTGACAATCTTTGTGGAATAAGTTCCCACAAATGGACCTTGCACCATTTATACCTTATATCTTATTACATTTATTTTATAAACTCAGATTATTAATGATACCACAAAGATCATTCCCTATAATATGTCTCAGATAGTCATTAATCTCATGACCTCACTGTGCCATATATTCAGTGTCATTTCAAACCTTAGGGGAATATCCATATGTCCTGAATTAAGGGAATATGAATACAGTAGAAGCATCTCTTTTGGCATCAATGTGAATTAAAGCAGAACAATGAAACATTTCACTAGGTACATTGTAAAAACAATTTGCAGAGGGTTTTTTTCCCCTTCGGCCAGAAGATAAATAAGACAAAAATATTAAATAAATTTTTAATATGCTTTTCAATATGATAATTAACAGCTGTTAATTTGAGAAGCTGGACTATATGAAGAAGAACAGGGCATCCGGATTGGAGGAAGACTCATTAACAACCTGCATTATGCAGATGACACAACCTTGCTTGCTGAAAGTGAAGAGAACTTGAAGCACTTACAGATGAAGATCTAAGACCACAGCCTTCAGTATGGATTACACCTCTGTATAAAGAAAACAAAAATCCTCACAACTAGACCAATAAGCAACATCATGATAAATGAAGAAAAGATTGAAGTTGTCAAGAATTTCATTTTACTTGGAGCCACAATCAACATCCATGGAAGCAACAGTGAAGAAATCAAAAGACACATTGCATTGGGCAAATCTGCTGCAAAATACCTTTTTAAAGTGTTAAAAAGCAAAGATGTCACTTTGAAGGCTAAGGTGAACCTGACCCAAGCTATGGTGTTTTCAGTTGCCTCATATGCATGCAAGAGCTGGATGATGAATAGAGAAGTCCAAAGAAGAGCTGATGCTTTTAAATTGTGGTGTTGGCAATGAATACTGAATATACCACGACTGCCAAAAGAACAAACAAATCTGTCTTGGAAAAAGTACAATCAGCATGCTCCTTAGAAGCAAGGATGGTGAGACTATGTCTCACATACTTTGAACATGTTATTAGGAGGGACTAGTCCCTGGAGAAGGACATAAAGCTTGGTAAAGTAGAGGGTCAGCAAAAAAGAGGAAGACCCTCAGCGAGATGGATTGACACAGTAGCGGCAACAATGAGCTCAAGCATAACAACAATTGTGAGGCTGGCGCAGGACCAGGCAGCGTTTCGTTCTGTTGTACATAGGGTCAGTATGAGTCTGAAACAACTCGTTGGCACCTAACAACAACAACAATATTAACATTGGGTGTGCTATTGAAACTGGTTAAATATATTTGTGCTGCCTGTTCCCTAAAGAGTCTTAACAGTCTTTCCTGTTGTTGTTGCTGGGAGCCATCAACCTATGTACAACAGAATATAACATTGCCTGGCCCATCCTCACAATCGTTGCTGTGTTTGAGCCCATTGTAGCAGCCACTGTGTCAGTCTATCTCGTTGAGGGTCTTCCTCTTTTTAAATGACCCTCTACCTTACCAAGCATGATGTCCTTCTCCAGGGACTGGTCCCTCCTGACAACATGTCCAAAGTACATAAGACAAAGTCTCGCCTCCTTGCATCTAAGGATCATTCTGGCTGTACTTCTTCCAAGACAGATTTGTTCATTCTTCTGGCAGTCCATGGTATAGTCAGTATTCTCCACCAACACCGTAATTCAAAGGCATCACTTCTTCTTTTTACCATGACCAAAGCAGAAGCCTCTAATTCCCTGAAACAATGGTGGATCATTCAATGGTCAAAGCAGAGTGTTGACAGTTACAAAACCGTAAACTTTGTCGCAAACTCTAAAGAGAAAAAAACGGGCAGAGAAATTTATTTGAAATTAAAATGACTTGGCATTTTTTATAAACTTAACTGCTTACAACAACAACAAAAAAACCTTTTGCAGTGCTATTAGGTCTATCAACACAGGTTTTGCTAACAATAGACATGAGCTGTAAAATGTATCTCTTCTCAATCTGTAAAGAAACTAATGACTCATTATATGAAACTATCAACTCTGAAAACATTCGTCCTTTAACAGAAATCAAACAATGTGTTATGATTCTAGGACAAGGAGCTAACCGAAGGGAGAGAACGCTGTGACTCCTACTTTGGGATATTGTGTCAGAATAAGCAGATATGGAGAAATAAGGCAGTCAATTTATAAGGCATTTCTGTGAAATTTAATAAGAGCTAAAAAGGACTCAGAAAAAAATTAAACCAATCTTTGGAGGATAATTTGCAGAAAAAACTTTACTAGAATTGTTTAATAATTTTTAGATTTGAGAAGTTTTAAAATCATTATCAGCACCCAGATAACAAATATAAATCAAGCAACCATTATGTGCAAGCATCACACTAAGCGCAAGGATGAAAAGAGATTTAAAAAATGCTTCCTGGCCTTATAGAGTGGGAGAAAGATATGGCAGTCTGCTTCTGTAAAGATTTACAGCCTTGGAAATCCTATGGGGCAGCTCTACTCTGTCCTATAGGGTCACAGTGAGTAGGAATCGACTTGACAGAAATGGATTTTTTTTTCTTTCTTTCTTTTTTTGGTCCTTATTGAGCTTCCAGTTTAGCAGTCAGAGATAGGAGATGGGCTGTACCTTGAGTGCTACAATTAATGTGTGATGGCTTCCTGGAGTGCGAGATAGAAGAGAAATCTGACATAATGACAAAACTTGACAAGAAAGGGGGCCATTTCCATTGACTGAAGCTTGCCACTGGCATGGGAGAGAGCAGTGACATCACAGTGACGGGCCACGTGTATAATGGCTAAAGGCAGAGGCTCAGCAACCAGGCAGCCTGAGTTAAGAAAGATAAATAAATATGCTAACATACACTTGGAATTAGACACATACACATATCTATGTACAGCCATATATAGAAAGTGACAGATAAAGAGAAATGAATTGTGTGTGTGTATACAGATCACAGATAGATCAATAGATAGCGTGATAGATGATAAGCAGATTCATTAGTGTATTCTGAACCCAAACACTAAGGGAAGTTTTCATAGAAAAAGTGGAAATTGAAATGGTCTATAGGAAGGAGCCCTGGTGGCCCAACAGTTAAGCGTTCAGCTGCCAACTGAAAGGTGGGTGGTTTGAATCCACCCAGTGGCTTTGCAAGAGAAAGACCCAGCAATCTGTTCCCATAACAACTGCAGTCTAGAAAACCCTGTGGGGAAATTCTACTCTGTCACATGGGATCACTATGAGTTGAAATCAACTCGATGACACCCAAAACAGCACCAACAAGAGCTAAACAAGTGAAGTGGAAGGTAAAAATAATATGGGCTAGGGTAGTAATCAGTGAAAGCTGTAATATCCATGGCTTCTCCTGGTAGACCACTTTGGATGAACTATAAGGTTCTGAAAAGAGCTCTAGAGATCACAGAATCCTAGGATCAGGACAGAGGGCATGGTTTTATGCTTTAGGAAATAATAGATTTTTTTAAATTAAGCCACTGTTATATCTTAGGAAGGACACATATAAGGACTTCTGGAAGCTCAAGGAAAATAGTAGCCACCTAAATTGGAATTCCTGCACAGATTCTCCAAAAAAAAAAAAAAAAAAAAAACAAATATAGATCAACAAAATGATATGTTTTGATTAAGTAGGAAGATTATGAGTTTAAAAATGGGAGGAGAAAGGAGAGAGATGGCCTGGACCTGGTGCTGCAGAACGTTCTATTTTTTCAGGCATCATTCAAACAAAGGCAGTATAGTAGGTCACTGATAAATGGGTCACACAGTATACCTAGATGGGGTATGTGCTGTCTCTATGAGGAGCCATCAACTGTTGGCTCTGAGTTGACACTAATCTCCACTGTCTCAAAATGCTACCTTGACCCATCAGTCAGAGTGGGGGACTGTGGATACAGGTGATATTTGGAGTCTTGACCGTAGTTCATTTAATAGTGAACTACTTGCCAGTAGTTCATTGAACAGTGAGTCCAGCAGACCAGACCTGTGGAGCCATCCTGAGTTTATATTATTTGGAAAAGGCAGACTTAGCAACTGTCAACATCTCCATTGTTTGCGAAGACTATTGTGGTGGAAGAGGTCAAGGACAACTGTTCCCCCACCCCCAGAATGAAAAATAAAACAAAACAACACAAAAGTAACATTCATTTTTCTGGAGGAATGGCACATACTAGTGCTGAGAGCAAAGAACTTGAAGATGCCAGAGGGTTAATTCTTACTGTAATTCTGTATAACTCAACTCTTTGGCTAATACAGGGACCTAATGGATCTTGGAGGGTGACAGTAGGTTACCAGAGAGTGATCTGCGTCCATCTCCCACTGCAAATATGGTATCTTCACTGGTGCAAATTATGCGAGTCCCCAGCACCTGGAATGCACTTACCCACTCATTGAGCTGGTTAATGCTTTCTTCTCAATCCCAAGTAATAAAGACAATCAGAAAAAGCTGACCTTCATTTGACAGGAACAGCAGTACACTCTCTAATACCTACATACCTCAGGGGTATTTAAATTCTCCTGATCTTTATCATAATATAGACTTCAGAGACCCACAGAACATCAGGCTAGTACTTAACATAATTATATTATGCTAAGTAGGCCTGGTGAAGTAGTATTCCGTTACTAAGACTTACTAAGAGCCATGTATGCCAGCAGGTGACAGACAAATCACACAAAAAGAACCTGCCACATCAATACAGTTGCCAGGGCTAGGTTTTCTAAAACATGTCATAATATCCCCTACAAACTGAGGGACAAGTAGCTCTACTTTTTTTAGTGTGGCTGCGCAGGTTGCATATAAAAGATTCATTCCAAAATTCCTATCTCACTTAACTTTCTAATTCCTTCCATTATGTTAGGTGTCAGCAAACTTCTTCTATAAAATGCCAGATGATAAATATTTTATATTATGTACAATATTCTCTCTTTCACAAATATTCAACTCTGCCGCTGCAGCAAGGAGCAGCTTTAGCGATACGTCACAGAACGGCATAGCTCTGGTCCAAGGAAACTTTACTTGCAGGCAGCAAGCCAGAGTTAGCCTAGAGGGTGTAGCTGCTTGATCTCTGCTTTATGGTATGCCAGGGAAGTTCTAGCATCTCAAACTTACTGACTGTGGGAAATAGGCTTAACTCAACCAGTTCTTTCCATTGGGAGAAATTGAAACCAACTTAAAAGACGGCCCAGGTAATGCAGTCCTTAGCAACCAGCCTCCCTGGTCTTACCTAAGTGTTCTACTAATGGCAGGGGCGGATTATCCAATAAGCAAGGTAAATACAGGCTTGCTGGTGCTTACGTCCTAATCTACAGTGAACAGTTTCGCATGTTTTTCACCACATGGGAAAAACGTGAAACTGTTCACTGCAGATTAGGAAGTAAGCACAAATAAGCCTGGGCTTTCCTTGCTCACTGGGTGTCATGGATTGAATTGTGTCCCCCAATAATGTCTGTCAATTTGGCTGGGCCATGATTCTCAGTATAGTGTGATTGTCCACTGTTTTCTCATCTGATGTGGTTTTCCTATGTGTTGTAAATCCTACCTCTATGATGTTGATGAGGTGGGATCAATGGCAGTTATGTTAATGAGGGAGGACTCAAGCTACAAGATTAGGTTGTGTCTTAAGTCAATCTCTTTTGAGACACAAAAGAGAGAAGTGAGCAGAGAGACAGGGAGACCTCACACCACCAAGAAACAAGAGCCAGGAGAATAGTGTGTCCTTTGTACCTGGGTTCTCTGTGCTGAGAAGCTCCTCCTCTGGAGAAGATTGATGACAAGGACTTTCCCCCAGAGCTGACAGAGAGAGCGAGCCTTCCCCTGGAGCTGACAGCCTGAATTTGGACTTGTAGCCTCCTAGACTGTCAGAGAGTAAACTTCTCTTCGTTAGAGCCATCCACTGGTGGTATTTCTGTTATAGCAGCACCAGATGCCTAAGACACTGGGTAACCTGTCTCTGTCAGAGATTGTAAATTTGAAAAGAGGCTTTGATTCTGTAGGAAGGTGCTGTGGCATTGAGAGTGAGACAGATGCCAGCCATCCCTAGAAGCAGAATCTTTGATGTGGTGAAAAAATGTGAAATTGTTCACTATAGATGACTTGATAAGCAAGGTAAGCACTGTGCTTACCTTGCCTATTGGATAATGTGCTCCTGACTAATGGGGTACACTATCAAAAACTTTAGGGACCACATTTTAATAGTTCACACTCTGTGACTATGGAGGAAGTTATAGGATTTCTAATTTATAAGTTCATATAGAATGTAGGCACGCGCACACACGACAGACACACATGCTAAGAGATTAAAATACCAAGGAATACTTTTTCGTGACATCTCCTCAAGATTTCAGTGCTTTTGCTTTATGGGTAGATGGAAAAATTCTTCTATGAATTTCGCTTCATGAGATGACACTATGAAATTTGTTGTTGTTCTGATAAAGCAGTAATTATTCCTCTTCAAATTCACGAATCTAAAAATGCAATTCCTATGACCCTTCTTGCACTCCGCACCCTCCAAATAAAAATTATCCTCATATATAATGCTACTGATTAAGCAATCACCTTTCAGTGTGTATTTAGTTAATTGTGTTTCCTCCAGTATCTTGTTATTGGTGGCGCCCATCTTAAATTATAAGCATAGGTCATAGCTGAAGCTCACATCTGCCTACCTTACACTGAATACAACACCGCATACTCAGGACAAGGCTCAGAAAGATTATCAGCAGTGGCCTAGATGATTGGGATTTTCTGTAGCAGGGACCTCTCAACATGACAAAAGGTGAATACGGGGTCATCCCTCTACCTCTAGACAGACCTTACAATACTTCAATCATGCCCAGACGGGCAACAAATTCCTCTCCCCATTTCTGCGGGGGACATTGTGAGTTGCTTATTACTTCTATAGGCAATTGATTTTTCTTCTGCACTCCACGTCATCATTACTGCCTGAGTAATGTTAATGCACCCTCATTATTATAAACTATTTTCTTTTTGCGTTAATGAATTTTTTTTTCCAAACCAGTGTACAGAGTCAGAAAGCCTTGACTCTTATCTGTACTGCCACTTACTGTTGGCAAGATGATAGGCAAATCACCTGCCCTGCCTCTGGCCTTAGCTTCAGCTGCACCAGGAATAGATCAGAGGAAAGACTCAGGCTACTACATTTCTCTAAATTCAGGAACTCACTTGCTGGTATTAAGCCTCTTGTTCCCGCCTGCAAAGTTTAACATGTCCATCTAGAAAGTGAGCAGGATTGTTTAAAGGTGTGATCAACTGAAATTACTGTCTTCTCTTATTTACTTTTCTTACCCAAAGATACTTCATTTGGACCCTGAATTGCATTCCAATTTTTTTTTTTTCATAATATAGAGATGCATTTGGCAATGCTGACCACTTCATCCTTTGCCCTTCTTTGATTTCCATGATACTAGATGACATCTCAGGAGCTCTGATAGCACAGTAGTTAAAGCACTTGGCTGCTAACCGAAAGGACAGTGATTTGAACTAACCAGCCGCTCTGCAGGAGGCAGATGTGGCAATCTGCTTCTGTGAAGTTCACAGCCTTGAAACCCTAGGGGGCAGTTCTACTCTGAACTATAGGGTTGCTATGAGTCGGAATCAACTCCACACAGTGGATTTGGTTTTAGGTTTCAGATGACGTCTCTATCCACTCCATCTCTCTTTGCTGGCTCCCCTCTAGCCTCCTGATGATCTATATTCCTCAGGGCGCCGACTTACATTCCTTCTCTAGTACTCTATGTACTCCTTTTGACAGCCTTGTCCACCCACATGGATCCAGGCGCCATCTACACACTGACAACTAGTAGCCTTCCTCTTCAGCCAGCATCTCCCCCAGCCACACTCCTGTTCAGCTGCCTACCAGACATCTCCAATCCAATGAGCTACGAGCACCTCCAGTGGTATTTATCTGATACTGAACTCATCACCCATTGCCATCAAGTCAATTCCGACTCACAGTGACCCTATAGGACAGAGTGGAATGGCCCCATAGTGTTTCCAAGGAGCGACTGGTGGATTCGAGCTGCGGACCTTTTGATTAGTAGCCTGAGCTCTTAACCACTGCGCCACCAGGGCAAAACTATTTTAACTTTTATTTAGCTCCTCACACTGTCACACTCTTCAGAGGCATTAATTGGTCATAGGAATTGAGAAAGGGAAGGTTTTAAGAGGACTTACAGGCTTCTGGCTGGAACTGTTGGGTGGGTGATGGTGACATTTAATAAGAAAAGGAAAAATAAAGAGGGAGCACAATATTGGGAAGATGTGCTGAGTCCTCCCCCCAGTATTCTGCTCAAGCCAGAAGCCTGTAAGTCCTCTTTAAATCTTGCCATTCTCAATCCCTGTGTCCAAGTAATGTCTCCGAAGAGTGTTACAGTGTGAAGGGCTAAATGTTAAACATCTTTGCTTTTTGTCCGCCGATGGTATAATGCCCCTATGGACAAAACTCACCGCAAGTGGAACACAAAGTTGGCCCACATGAGAACAAGTCCATAAACTCACTTCTTGAAAGAAGAATTGACATTTGAACAGTATACTCTCCTCTAACTTTGAAATGTGTTTCCAGGCTAAAAATACTGAACTCTCATCCTGCTAACAGGCCACATTTTATTTAGTTAGTTTGGTATAAATGCACTCCAACCCAACCCAGAAATAAAAACTCTTTGACTTTTTTCAGGTTAAACCAACATACATTTTGTTTTAGCTCTGGTTGTTTAAAAGAAACAACCCAGAAAGAGGTCCTGTGAGATTAAGCTTCGTGCTTAACAGGAGGGAAAACCACTGCTTTCTATTAGCTTAGAAGGTTCAGTTTCCGTCACGCGTACAAGCCTGAGGACTTGCTCCCGCTAATCCACTGCGTGCCCAGTAACCGCAAACATGCAAAACCAAACAAGCATGCAGCTTCGGATCATGCCAAAGTCCCCCTTTTTCCTCCGTGAAGGCTGATTTTCCTTCTACTCTCAGTAACGGAATCTCATCAGGAAAATATTTACATAGTAAGTTGTGTGACAGTGCGTTTAAGCATATGCATTGCAGCCACAGCGCACAGGATTTTAAATTTCATTTTATCTTATTTTTCCAAAGGGCTTACTGTGTGCCAGACACTATTCTAAGCACTTATAAATATTAATTTATTTAATCCTCAAAATGTGCCTATAAGGTAGATATTAGAAAAGTGTCCATTTTACCGATTAACAAACTGAAGCTCACAGAGGTGAACTACCTAGGGCATCACCGCCAATAAGCAGAGGAGCTAAGATTCGAACGCAGGCCAGCTGGCTGTAGAGCCTACACTTACCAACATTTCTTAATCTGACTTCAATCACATTTGAAATGCAAACTGTGCGTGTTTAGCAGAAGCTGTATTCCTTGGGAAATTAGCAGGACAGTCAACATATTTTATATGAATTTCAGGATGTGCAGCAGAGCCTACAAAGATCTTCACAGCCTGTGTGCAAACCATTCCTGCACAGAATCCTTCCTTCCATCAGGCACAGGAGACCCGGCTTCTCTGCCATCCCAGCGCCTGTCAGAAATTAGTTCCTACAAGATACACTTCTGTCTTAAATTTAACTCCACCAAGATCAAGGTGATAGTCAAAGATGAGGAGATTATTTAGAAGTGGCTCGGGACTCAACAGCACTACAAAAGAAATGTAGTTGAGGTTTCTGACAAACACAGATATTTTGTCCTTAAAAAAAAAAAAAAGAAAGAAATGCTTGTAAATGCAGTACGCATGTGTTAATCGTCCACAGAGAAGCCTGTGGCACTGTGAAAACGGCCATAGCTGGAACCTGGACGGGGGTTTTACATAAACTTGGGGAGTATTTTTATACACTTTAGCTGTTCTAGATGTTCTATTGAAGATTGGATGTTGTTATTGTTGTTGTTAGTTGCTGTTGAGTCAATTCCGACTCATGGAGACCCCACGTGCACAGAGTAGAACTGCTCCATAGGGTGTTCAAGGCTGTGACCTTTTGGAAGCAGACTGCCAGGCCTGTCTTCCCAGGTACCACTGGGTGGGTTCGAACCACCAACCTCTAGGTTAGCAGTCTAGCATAAACCATTTGTGCCACCTAGGGACTTTGAAGATATGGATATTAAAACACTTACTTGCAGGCAATTAATGTGTCTTCTTAACGCTGACATGCACCCAAAATCAAATGAATCTCAGGGATAATGTCCCAGGTCGGGATATTATTTCTAATTTCTAAACAGCTATTTTACATTTGTCAATTCAACTGTGCAGGAACTCTTATCCTTTTGTAAAATGTAGTCAAGGACATCATTTAAGCAATTGGGTTAGTAATATGCTCAGTGCAGCCAACTGATGGAATACAATTAAACATACATATTTAAAATAGACAAAACCAATCATAAAATATAAACTAAAAATACTGTAATACTGGTACTGTTTAGCCCATAAGGTTTATATGAACTAAAAATGTAGAATTACGTTGCTTCTATTTATTTCACATTCCTCATAACCATTGTTTTTGCTAAAGAAAGTTTGCTAGACCAGACTCTTCCCATGTATTTCTTCTCTTTCAAATTAAGTCTTTAAAAGGCACATTAAGTTCCCTGGATTCATCACTAAGTCTATCTTGCAAAATGGCCATGTGACTGACAGGCAAGACTGCGCTCTCTTGCTAGTCCTGCACCGACCAGAGGCTCATGGTCACCTCTGAAACGTCACTCCTGGGATTCCTGCAACTGCTACTGCCTGTTTGGTGTTTCCTTAGGTTATGCAGGAAAGGCCAGATGATTTAGTTTTCCCCATAGATGAGGGAGGAGCCCCGGTGGTGCAACAGTGACGTGCTCGGCTGCTAACCATGGTTGGTGGTTTGAACTCATCCAGCAACTCCATGGGAAAAAGACCAGGCAATCTGCTCCCACAAAGACTCCCATTGCCATTGAGTTTATTTCAACACATAAAAATTACAGCCAAAAACACCCTATGAGACAGTGCTACTCTGTAACACATGGGTTCGCTATGGGGTCACTATGTCTCAAAACTCAACCTGAGGGCACCTAACAATAACCACATGTATGAGGGCTTCAGAAGAGTGGAAAGAGCTCACATTGAGTCAGCATTGCCTGTTTTATTATAATAACCAGTTGCGATTGAGCTTATTGATCCAATCGAATGCAAGAGTTATCAAACAAAGTCATTAATATCACACTCAAGTAAAATTTTGCTGAAGATCATTCAAAAGCGGCAGCAGCAGTATATCAACAGCGAACTGCCAGAAGTTCAAGCTGGATTCAGAAGAGGACAGGGAACCAGGAATATCATTACTGATGTCAGACGGATTCTGGCTGAAAGCAGAGAGTACCAGAAAGATGTCTGCTGTTGTTGTTGTTAGGTGCCATCCAGCTTGTTCCGACTCATAGTGACCCTATGTACAACAGAATGAAACACTGCCTGGTCCTGCACCATCCTCATATTTACTTGTGTTTTATTGACTATACAAAGGCATTCAACTGTGTAGATCATAACAAATTATGGATAACATTGCCAAGAATGGGAATTCCAGAACACTTAATCATGCTCATGAGGAAACTCTACATAGGGCTAGAGGCAGTCGTTTGAACAGAACAAGAGGATACTGCATGGTTTAAAATCAGAAAAGATGTGTGTCAGGGTTGTATCCTTTCACCATACCTATTCAATCTGTATTCTGAGCAAATAATCTGAGAAGCTGGACTATATACAGAAGAACAGGGCATTAGGATTGGAGGGAGACTCATTAACAACCTGCATCATGTAGATGACACAACCTTGGCTTGCTGAAAGTGAAGAGGACTTGAAGCACTTACTGATGAAGCTCAGAGACCTTCAGTATGGATTACACCTCAACATAAAGAAAACAAAAATCCTCACAACTGGGCCAATAAACAACATCATGATAAACAGAGAAAAAATTGAAGTTGTCAAGGATTTCATTTTACTTGGATCCACAATCAACACCCATGGAAGCAGCAGTCAAGAAACCAAAAGATGCATTGCACTGGGCAAATCTGCTGCAAAAGACATCTCTAAAGATTTGAAAAGCAAAGATGTCACCTTGAAGACTAAGGTGCACCTGACCCAAGGCATGGTGTTTTCAATCACCTCATATGCATGCAAGAGCTGGATGATGAATAAGGAAAACCAAGAACTGATGCCTTTAAACTGTGGTGTTTGTGAAGAATGTTGAACATACTATCGATTGCCAAAAGAATGAAAAAATCTGTCTTGATGCTCCTTGGAAGCAAGGATGGTGAGACTACATCTCACACACTTTGGAAATGTTATCAGGAGGGATCAGTCCCTGGAGAAGGCCATCATGCTTGGTAAAGTAGAGGGTCATCAAAAAAGAGGAAGACCCTCAAGGAGATGGATTGACACAATGGTTACAACAATGGGATCAAGCATAACAACGATCATGAGATGTAGTTGACTCGTTGTTGTTGTTAGGTGCCATCGATTCGGTTCCCACTCATAGTGACCCTATATAAAATGTGTGTCAGAGCAGAACTGTGCTCCACAGGGTTTTCAATGGCTATGATCTTTCATAAGAGAAGTAGATGGCCAAGTCTTTCTTCCAAGGTGCCTCTGGGTGGATTCAAATCATCAACATTTTGGTTAGCAGCCTAGTGCCTTAACCATTTGCACCACCCAGAGACTCCTATAAACTATAATAATACCAAGTTAATTAATAATTCTGTAAGATTTGACTAAACTCAGAGGTAAATTTAACTCAGAAATACCTCTATAGAGAGAATTCAAAAATACATATTGAATTTTCATTAAGCATTCTTGACCATGAAAGATCATTTAGATGATCCTCGAACAAGCGTGGACTGAGTACTTGTGCTGGTTTTTTATCCACACTACTTGCACAGGGCTGATCGCTTAGACTAGCTCTCTCAGAAGGCAGTTCTTAGGTCATCTAGTCTGAGGCTGCGTTATTGTCCTAGCAGAATGTGTGGCATATAGTAAACTGCTAAGACATATTTGTATGTGAAACCCAACATTCATTAAGTGTGTGCTCTGTACTTGACCTAATTTATAGTCACAGGACCCAAAAGTGGCCCTGTCTTCACCAGGCTTCCCGCCTAGTGGGGGACACCTACACAGTGCAATGCGTTTTGAGTAGGAGCATGCATACAATCCTGTAAGAGCACATAGGAGATGGAAGAAAAAGTCATATCTTCAAGGGGTAGGCAAGATAGGCCATAGGATGAAGGAGAGAGTAGCATGTGCAGTTACTGAAGCACACAAGAGAATGATGTTCCAAGTTTCAAGTCAATGAGAGTGTGCAAGGATGGTAGGAGTTGAGAATGGGGTTATGAAAGAGGAATGTAAAAGACTGGAGCAGTGGATCCAGGAAAACTTTGAACAATGTTGGAGGGTTTTGCTTTTATCAGGTAGGCTATAGCTGAAAGCCATTAAGTAGGGAAGTGACAGGATTGATATGAATTTCAGAAAGAATCTCAACAACAATGTGAGGATTCAGTTGAAGGGAGTTGGGGGAGGCTGCAGGGACCCAGAGGAAAAAAAGCAGCAGTGACCTAAATTAAAGCAGCGACAGTAGAGACGGAAAAGGTATTGTGGAGATGGAATTAAAATAAGCCATCAAACTGGTTATGAAGACAGTGAGGGAGTGGAACCGCCAGTATGACTCCCAAGGTTCTGAGCTGATCACTGGGTGGACCCTGGTGCCACTCACAAACAGAGAGGATGGGGGAGGAGGACAAAATTTAGAAAAGTATGAAAGGAAAAAAAAAAAAGACTTCATATCTTTCATACTTTCTCTATGCTGCGCATAAGGGCAGTGATGGTTCAGTGGGAGAATTCTCGCCTTCCACTCAAGAGACCTGGTTCCATTCCCGACCAATGTACCTCATGCGCAGCCACCACCCGTCTGTCAGTGAAGGCTTGTGTGTAGATCTGATGCTCAACAGGTTTAGCATCGCTTCCAGACTAAGACAGACTAAGAAGGAAGACCTGGTGATCTACTTACGAAAATCAACTAACGAAAACCTTACGGATCACAATGGTCCAACCCACAACCGATCACGGGGATGGAGCGGGACCGGGCAGCTTTTCATTCCATCGTGCATGGGATCATCATGAGTCAAGGGCTGACTCGATGGCAGCTAACAGCAACATATGTTGGGTGCTATAACAGGTATTGAGAGGATACAAAGGTAAATAAAGGGTGTGATATGTGCTCGAGCGGGTTTGAAGGTGTGTGGGTTGAAAGAGTGGTGCATGCGAAGTACACACTAATCATAGGACCATTTTGTCTACAAGTTCTAGGTTGTAAAACTGTTATCATGTGGACGATCTATTAATTAAAACCAATTATAAAATTAAAGAGGCTCCTGATAGAAATACAGTAAGTATAGAAAGGTTAAAAAAAAAAAAAAAAAAAAGGGAAGAGAAACCACTTTAATGTCTCCATCCAGAGGAATCTACTGTTAAAATTTTTGGAGAAGGTCAGCTTTCAGGTATTTCTACCTATATATGCACATTTCTGAAACAAACATAGAGTTGCTTGGTTTTTTTTTTTTTTACTTAAATATCATTTTTTTTCCCTTGTCAGTATGTTTACACCATCTTAATCGCTGCAAGGTTTGACATACTTTAACTAATTGTGTTTAGAGATTAGGTTGTTTTCTTTTTTTTTTTTTTTTAATATCCGAATGCTGTGATGAGTATCCTTCTGTGTGCCTCTTTGAATATGGTTGGCTTTTTTCCTTAATGTAGATGCCTAGAAGTAAAATTTTCGGGTCAAGGAAGGCTTAAGGAAAGAATAGAAAAGAAGAGATTCCTCCCTGTGGACAAATGTGCTGAGCTCAGGTGAACCTTGGGATCATCTGGAAAGGAGGGGAGGCATAGCACAGTGTTGGGAGAGCAGACTCTCTGTAGAAGGGGTGGTTATAACAGCACCTGCACCATAGGGGTGTCATGAGTGGTGAATAAGGTAATACATGACAGTTCATAAGGGACCTTAGAGGGAAATGTTATTAAGAATATTATTCATTGTTATTATTTTTATCCAACTGGAGGCACCCACATAGTTAGAAATGGGTGCTAAAGCTCCGTAGAGAAATACGAGCCAGAGTTAGAAACATGGGAATCGTCATCCCATTGGACAGTGCTTCTCAGCCCTGGCTGTGGTCAGAGTTACCAGGAGTTTTAGGGAATGCCTTTGCATGGGCCCTGCCCCTGGATCCCAATGTACAGTCAGCAATGCAAGCCCAGGGCAGATAGAGGAGGTGGTGGGGTCCCATGCTGGATGAGGTCTCCCAGGAACCCTGGCTGTGGTCAGAGTCACCAGAAGCTTTAGGGAATGCCTTTGCATGGGCCCTACCCCTGGATCCCGATGCACAGCCAGCAATGCGAGCCCAGGGCAGATAGAGGAGGTGGTGGGGCCCCACGCTGGATGAGGTCTCCCAGGATGAGTGGACAGATGAGGAGAGGTCCTAACATTCAAATTTCCAAGCCAAATTCGTCATCTGCCAACAAGAAAGACCAGCTCTTTCCCCAGATTCTGTAGTTCCCCTTGTCTTACTGGGACTTTGGACAAATATGAACCACGAAGTCTAAAGATACTACTGTAGAGTCTATTGCTTTGCACTACCTGCTGTGAGTCATAGGGGCAGTGTTGTGGGAAGCTGGTGACTATTCCCGCTGTCAGTTACGCAGAGGCAAGGATTCAGGCAGGTGTTGAAAATGCTGGGGCTGGAGAAGATGCAGGTGTGATCCTGTGATGAGGGTGAGCTGCCCCTGGACATAGGCAAGTAAGCTGAAGGCTCTAGCAGCACCATCAAGCAGGTGGCAGCAGCGGTGGCAGAACCTCTAGCCCCGAATAGCGTTTCTAAGTCCTGGGCCCACAGGCAAATGGGTCGAGGAACAATGACTAGTTCTTTGGGTCTGAGAACAACGAGGTTCCCTATGCACATTGGAAGGGGGTTCCTGGTTCCAGAAGAGTAAGATAGCTCTCCTAACAGCGTCTTCTGACCCAGCCCTCCAGGTCCCCACAGGAGAACAATAGGTCTGTACCCCTTGAAGAGCTGTGCTGAAGAAGACCTACAACATTAGGGCCTTAGTCCTACAGTGACGTGGAGCTGAGCATAAGAACAGAGAAGAGAGGTGTCTTCTTTACTTCCAGCCCTTTGAACACACAGATGAAATTACTTCCAGACTCTCTGTGGCAGTGCCATCTTTGGTGGGCAGAGACCTTCTCTCTGTGGTATAGAAAGTGCACTATGGTTCTGGGCCATGTACTGCCAACAGAAATGCCACATGGCAAGTCATTAATTCACAAAGACCAGTATCTCTTTCAGCAGCTTTATATAATTATGCCTTGATCTACCATGTAGCAGAAACAAGGCTCAAATGGGCAGAACTATAATACAACCTGAAGTCTGTCTAATCTATAATTAACATTTTTCCCACTATCTTACAGGGTATTTTTTGGAGACAATAAATACAGTAATCCAGTATGGCTAATTGTAGAATAAATATAGGAAATAAATTAGAGACAACTAACCAACAACCAATCAGTTCCCATTGAGTCAACTCTGACTCATGGAAACCCCACGTGTGTCAGAGTATAACTGTGCTCCATAGGGTTTTCAATGGCTGATTTTTCAGATGTAGATCACCTGGCCTTTCTTCCGAGGCACCTCTGAGTGGGCTTGAACCTCCAACTTTTTAGTTAGCAGCCGAGAACATTAACCATTTGCCCCATGCAGGGACTCCTGGTTTGGGTGACTACCTTCCCTGAGTATCAAGGAAAAGAGTTAAAACTAAATTCAGTAAACAATAGAGAGACTGTTCTTGAAAGACATCAATGATTTCCGAACAATTCTTCTATTCCACAAATATTTCATAGGCCCCTACAATGTACCAGACATTGTTGTGGCTTCTGAGAAAATAACGGTCAAGAAAAATGACAACCTATTTGCCACCATGAAGCTTAAATTCCAGTAGAGGAAGGCAGAAAAGAAGCCAAGATGAATTTGTAATAAGTCTGGTGGTGGTAAATGCTACCAAGAAAAGTAAAGTGGAACAAAGAGGAGAGAAGTTGATGGGGGGGGGGGTCTTATTTTATTTGACGCTATTTTATACGAATGACTTGTCTCTGGTAAAGGGGCATTTGAGCAAGACGAGAATCAGGATGGGAGTGAACTATGTGGACTTCAGTGGAACAGGAAGAATACCAAGTGCAAAGGCCCCAGGAACAGAAAGAAACAACCAACCCCTATTTCCATGATCTCATGAGGATGACTGACTGCCTGTGTTCCTAACATGAACGTCTGCTTTATTTAATACAGAATTTGTTTTTGTGTTTTGTTTTATTTTTGAAGCATGTGATTTTTCACAACATGGGGTCTTTGGGAAGAAGAAAGAAGAAGAAGAAGAAGAAAAAATTATCTCCATCCTTTTTGCCCTCTAGAAAGAGTAGAGACCCAAAATAACTGTTTAACAAGTCCACCACCACCATTCCCGTCTCCAAAGCCCTACCATCATTTTTTAGTAGGCCAATTTTCTCTTTTATTATCTGTCGCTGAGGATATATGGGAGCAGCCTTTATTGTTATATGAAACATTCCCCACAATTTGGGAAGGCTGAGTTTTCTTTTTGCCCTTCTAATTATGAAAGGGAACCTGGACACAGCATGACGAAGGACATCAAACAGCTGTGAGGGAAAGCTTCTCTGGTGCTTTTGATTCATTAAAAAGCACATTTTTCTCCTTTCCGAGTAATCGTTCCTTAGGGTTTCTATAACACAATGATATTCTGACCAGCGTGATAGTTTCGTACGTGCAAAACTCTTATTTTCTCAGCATTTTGAATAGAGGCACAAAGTTGCATGACTTTCTGGATATTATAAAGGACACGAAACACCTCAGAGAAAATTGTTTCTTAGTGATAGCTTCCGTGAAGCTGGCAAGAGTTTTGAGTTTAATAATGTCTTTTCAAATTGGGAATATTAAAGATTTGATTTTTTCTCATCATGCCATTCTGGGTCTTGCTTTCTTGTTACTCCCTGTATTCAATCTAACTTCTGCCCAACAGAAACTCTTCATTATTTATAAACACAGAGAGCTGGGCGAATCTAACCAGCAGGCATGATCATGGTGCAGCATCAGGAAGTGAATTGCTGGAGAGCAGAAAAATGACCTTATCAAAGAGGAGAAATACAGTCTTGAATTCAACTTTGACCCAATTATAAAACTTGAAATAAGGCTGGTTGTACGTGATGGAAGTATTATGATCCAGAAGACAGCAGAAGTTCCCTGCCTAAAAGTGCAAGCTGTTCACAGGTGCTCCATTAGTGATTCATTCCTCTGAGTTAAATATTTGCCTATCCCAAAATGTTCTTTAAATACTATTTGTAGAAGGGTGCGGATATGAACAACCACCTGTCTATCAGTCTGTCATACTGTGGTGGCTCGTGTGTTCCTATGATGCTAGAAACTATGCCACTTGTATTTCAAATACCAGCAGGGCCACCCATGGTGGACAGGTTCCAGCAGAGCTTCCAGACTAAGACAGACTAGAAAGAAAAGCCTGGTGATCTACTTCCAAAGATTAGGCAATGAAGATCCTATGGCTCACCATAGAACACTGTCTGACATAGTGGTGGAAGATGAGACCCCTAGGTTGGAAGTCACTCAGCATACACAGTGGCTGCAGCAATGGACCCAAACACACCAATGATCATGGATGACACAGGATTGGGCAACATCTCACTCTGCCGTCCATGGGATCACCGTGAGGCCGAGCTGACTCAGTGGCAACTAAGGACAGCAACAAATGGGAAACATACAACAGATTCTTTTGACTGAGCTTATATGGCACTTTTCTCTTGGAAACTCAACTAACGATGGCATGGGAATTTAAGAGCAACAGTACGAAGTGCTGCTCAAATACAGTAAAATGATGGCAAAACCGCAAGCAAATCCATTTCTTCAGTGTTTTTCCTACAGGCAGCCCTACATGAGACAGCGAATGGTTGATATTCTTACCATTCACCCACCTTATGTAACATGAGCATGAAAAAGGCAATCAGGAGCCTAGTGAACAAGCTCCTCTCCTTTAGCAACACAAACACAGAGCAAACATTCCCAGCTATTTCCATCAAATTAAATCTGCGTGGAACACCCACCTGGATGCTTTCAGTCTGTAGTAATTTTAAGTACACGTTTTATGTCTTTTCTGACACAAAACAGCACTGTAATAAAAAGGTGACAATTTGCCACTTGCAGGCAAGCGAAAAGTAGAAAACTACTCCAACTTGGCAGAATAGATTTTTTGAAAATAATATTAGGATAGCTGCCTTTAAGGAGGAAATAATTTTGAGGGTCTAACTCCCAAATAATAAAAGTTAAGCTGTACAATGTAAAGGTTGTAAAATAATTGTACATAACCCTAAAAGTCTCCATATCATGAAAAAAAAAAAAAAAGATTGCTATTTTTTCCCTTGCTCATCCCATATGTCATCCAAAGACAGAAGATTATCATTGTCGTTATTTCTGTAGCCTTCTTCGTTATCCCAATGCTTTATAGGCAGCTATTTGTTAGCTCTTTTCAATCCCTGCCAGAAAGGTCAGGATAATTAACCTGAAGGCAGAGGTGAAGTGGCTCACCCCTTCCTCCAGGACATCAGTGGGCATGAGATCCAAACTCTTGAGTTCTTCCTCTGAGGCAGTTCCTGCCTGGGCTGACATGTGTTAGCAATGAGAATGCTTTTTCTTCCCTCCTATAACTGACAGATGACGAGAGGACTTGGAGACTGTAAACACTATTGGTAAAGAATGGAATGCTATCCCTGTGAGGTGCTCAGCTCAATAAGAAGACGGGCACTTGTAGAAACTCTTCATTCAGGGCCCGCTGAGGATCTCCAGGTTGGTGCTCTGTTCCTTTCTGCAATGGCTCATTCCTTCCATGAATGTTTACTGAGGCCTCATTCTGAGGCAGTCTGGCTCCAGGCTCGGGAATACTGAGGCAAATATAGGACCCAAGGTCCCTGCTCTCATGAGGCTTACTTTCTAGTTGGCTGAGAAGTGACATGTAAGCTGAGATCTGCAGGGATCAGTCCATAAAGTGCTGTCTCCATCACTTTTATAAAGCCATAATTTGTCCGCTCACACACAACAGTGCACTGGCCCCAGCTATACTGTCTCTTTCTTCATGTTCCGGAGAGAGAGGGTAGATCAGTTCATTGGCCTCAGGGCAGAGGTCCGTTGCTGGTCCACTCAGTTGTGGCTTGGGGATGAGACTGTGTCAGAGGGTACATGGACTGGTAGTTTCCAAGGATGAAGGCGTATGTTAAGAGAGAAGAGAAGTTGGGTGTGACAGTAAACTGACTTGTGTTGTTGTTGTTGTTAGGTGCCATCGAGTCAGTTCCGACTCCTAGCGATCCTATGTACAACAGAACGAAACACTGCCTGGTCCTGCACCAGCCTCACAATCACTGGTATGCTTCAGCCTATTGTTGCAGCCACTGTCAATCCATCTCATTGAGGGTCTTCCTCTTTTTCACGGACCCTCTACTTTACCAAGCATGATGTCCTTCTCCAGGAACTGGTCCCTCCTGATAACATGTCCAAATTACATGAGACAAAGTCTCACCATCCTTGCTTCCAAGGAGCACTCTGGCTTATACTTCTAATATAACCCTCTGCTAAATTTTCATAGCAACTAACAACAACAACAAACTTTGGGGTACAACCCATGTTTTTTTTCACCTTTGCATTCCCGAGGTTAATAGAGAACAAGGCATACGGCAAGCACCCCATGTTGAGTGACAGGGACAGAGTTGAGTGAATAAATAAATAAAGACAATAAAAGAGACAAAGGCAATATTTGGCTCCTGTGAAGTGGTAAGGAAGTCTGCTTCCCAACTGATCATAGCCAGCTCCCAATACACTACTCCCTCCACCCCCATCATCCTTGGTACTGTGCTTCACTAACAGATATCCTAACAAAATTAGGTTAGAAATATTTTGGTTGGTACTGACACCTGATTTTTTTTTTTTCCACATCTGAACCCAGTGCTTCTCAAACTTGACAGAGCACAAGAATCACTTTGACAGTACACGTCCTAGTGCAAATTTCTAGGTCGCACCCATTTCAGTTTACCCAGAACACGGCCCAAGAATGTGAATTTTAACAAAGATCCCAAGTGATCAAGACACAAACAGCCAAATTTACTCTGAGGTAGACTGCTCTATAGCCAGTCTCTCTCCAAGTCCAGTCAACTGCACTTCTAAATGGGATCATGGATGTTCTTCTCCCTCCATTATCACTGTCACTGACTTAATTTAGACTTTATCACTTATCAGTTAGATTACAACAGCCACATATCTGTTCTTTCTGGCTCCAGTCTCTCCCTAGCCCAATACACCCTGCATTTCAATCCAGTGTTATCTTCCCAAAGCAATGATTTCTGCTTACTATGGATGGATTATGATTCTGATACAAGAGTAGACCAGAATGAAAGAAAACAAAAAACTCTGTGGAAATGATCAAATGACTATAAAAATAGCAAAATCTAATCTGTTTATATTAAAATTACAGATTTAAATTCTACCATTTCTATGCTTTAACTTCCTCACCCCACGAAGTCCTTTACTTAATATAACCTACAAAATACTCCTATTTAATTGCTCCTCCTCAGATACTAAAGTACAAATGCCCCAACCTCACTCAAACGTGCCTCATGTCCTCCACCCACCAATCTCTACCCTTTTTCCTGAAGACTTTCATTTTTCACACAACCTGATACTCCTCAGGAGGGAATCAAAAAAGGAGAATAATCAGGAATCCTGGTTCTAATCCAATCTTTCCCAGGAGCTGTGCGTGTGAATGTGAGCTATTTTCTTAGTTTCTCTGGGATCTATTTTTCCATGTGTGAAAAAGAGAGACCTGGCTTAGATTAGTGGCTTCCAAGCATTTTGATGACCCACCCACTGTAACTGAAGAGTATTTACATGGCAATCCATGGCAGCAAAGTTTCACAAAACAACTTTTACCCTTACTGCATGTGAGACTCTGATATTTTATCTTCCAATTTATTCCGTTCTACCTTGTTTCCTCCCTGTAAAAATGCTGGTCAGGACTCTGTGAACTGATTTCACAACACTCTGCTCGACCACAGCTGCAGTTGGAAAAACGCTGACTAACATGATCCCGATGGTCTGGTCCAGTGCTGACGCTCTGTGATAATGAGCAAAGGTGGAATTTCCTTTGCACATTTTTGTGTCTTCCGCTTTGTATGTTATTGCTTTCATAGATAAATCCTTGGTTTCCTAAGGTTCTCTGACCCATTTCCGTCGAGTCGATTCTGACAAGGAGCACTGATGGCACAGTGGTTAAGAGCTCAGCTGCTAACGAAAGGTTAAACCTACAAGCCCCTCCATGGGAAAGAGGTGGCAGTCTGCCCTTGTAAAGATTACAGCTTTGGAAACCCTATGGAGCAGGTCTACTCTGTACGACAGGGTCACTATGAGTTGAAATCAATTTGACCGCGATGGGTAAGTTTCCCTGACAACTCTTCTAAAATAACATAGATTCATATAAGCACGGAAAATTACAAAGCAGTTCACTTAACAATGATACAGACAATGGAAAAATACTGGATTCCTTTGCTCATTTTCCCATTGAGCCAAGTACAGATTGCATCTCAAGCATGATTGAAGGATATGTGTCAAGTTGAAGTTGGGTCCCTTCATATCTTGGTAAGTCACTGGTTCTTAACCCTGATCTTACATTAAAATCACCTGGATAAATAAAACAAACAATTATCTGGCCTCATTTTAGAGCTATTAATTCAGAATATAAGAGGGTGGAGCTGACTGGTCAGTATTTTTTAATCTCTCCAGGTGAGGGCCGAGAACAACTAGACAAGTCGATACACCACAAAAGCTACCAAACTCTGGGAAGCCAGATTAGTCCAATGACGGAGAATAACCAGGGTGAGTGCCACCCCTGTTGACTTAATGCTCCCCACGCCCTCACCCATGTTTTCCTTCCCTAACCCTCACACCACTTCATCTTCTTCTCCTTCATCATCTTCATGATCCATAACTGAGATTTAAGTAAGGATGTCTGTCAGTCCCAAATCCACCCACTGGCATGGCTAACTGCTTTACAGTCTCTGAGTGCACATGTCACCTGGGAAGGGTAGCTCCGTAGACTATTAGCCATTTTCTGTCGCTTCTCCAACTCCGTAGAGCAAGTTGGAAACGGCTCACGTATGCGTCCTTTGGAAGAAATAATCGCAGGAAGTGGGGGAGGGGCCAGAGTCCCAACCACTCTTCATTCCACAGAAAAGCTTTATAAAAGGTAGACTAAAAACAACACCGGGAACTTTGGAACATAAACGAGCAGACAAAAATAGCAACGCACACAGAGACTCAGGAAACTGAAGGGAGTTAGACGTTGGCTTTAAGATATCAAAGGCTAACTTTTGAGTGGATTATACATATAAAAAATTTTAATCCATCGAAGAAAGCATATGGAGCCCAGGAGAAAATATACCCCCAAAAACGTTAAATTAAAAAATATAACAATTGTTCGTTTTGAGGGATATAGTACTTTTGGCTTTTTCTCTGTAGATTTGCTTTTGTTATAGTGATCAGTTTTCCTTAACAATCAAGTTAACTGAATTTGGAGAAATAAGAGGGATTTTTTTAAAAATGCATGAATTCTCATCTCAGATAAAATCTACTAGCTTTCATATGCTTCCGTATTGCCATCTGGTGTGTGCTAAGGTATTGCAAGGGAAAGACAACAGCACAACTGAATTCTCAATGCAAGTTCAAAGCTGGTATCTAATCACTTCATTAACAGACAACATCCTTGAAGTAGCTCATAAGCTGCAAACTGGTAGGGAAATACCTCCAGTGGGTGGGTCATGTGGTTTTTACCAACTTCTGCAGTCTGAAATTGGTCAAATATACAATCAAGATGCATTGATAATTATTGGTGATTGGCATGTGCAATCTGGAAACAAAGACGGACTGGTAGTTGGAAAATATGGCTTTGGTGATAGAAACAATGCTAGAGATTGAATGATAAAATTTTGCAAGACCAACAACTTCATCATCGCAAATACCTTTTTTCAACGACATAAATGGCGACTTTACCCATGGAACATGCCAGATGGAATACACAGGAATCAAATCAACTATATCTGTGAAAAAAAGACAATGCAAAAGCTCACTATTATCAATCAGAACAAGGCCAGGGGTTGCCTGTGGAACAGACTATCAATTACTCATATGCAAGTTCAAGCTGAAAATGAAGAAAATTAAAACAAGTCCACGAGATCCAAAATACAACCTTGAGTACATCCCACCTGAATTTGGAGACCATCTCAAGAATAAATTTGATGGATCGAATGCTAATGACTGAAGGCCAGACAAGTTGTGGAAAGGACATCATACACGAAGCAAGAGGTCATTAAAAAGACAGGAAAGAAAGAGAAGACCAAAATGGATGCAGAAGAGACTCTGAAACTTGCTCCTGAACGTTGAGTAGCTAAAGCAAAAGGAAGAAATGATGAAGTAAAAGAGCCGAACAGAAGATTTCAAAGGGCACCTCAAGAAGAAAACATAAAATATTTTAATGAAATATGCAAAGACCTGGAGTTAGAAAAACAAAAGGGAAGAACACACTCAGCATTGCTCAAGTAGAAAGAACCGAAGAAAAAATTTAAGCTTCGAGTTGCAATTCTGAAGGATTCTATGGGTAAAATATTGAATGACAAAGAAGCATCAAAAGAAGATGGAAGGAATACACAGAGCCACTGTACCCAAAAAAAATTGGTCGACACTCTATCATTTCCAAAAGTAGCATATGATCAAGAATCAATGGTATTGAAGGAAGAAGTCCAAGCTACACTGAAGGCATTGGTGAAAAACAAGTCTCCAGGAATTGACAGAATACCAACTGAGATGTTTCAACAAATGGATGCAGCACTAGAAGTCACTTATCTATACGAAGAAATTTGGAAGACAGCTACCTGGCCAACTGACTGGAAGAGATTCATATCTGTGCCCATTTCTAAGAAAGATGATCCAACTGAATGCGGAAATTATGGAACAGTGTCACTAATACCACATGCAAGTAAAATTTTGCTGAAGAGCATTCCAAACCAGTTGCAGCAGCACATCGACTAGGAACTGCCAGAAATTCAAGCTGGATTCAGAAGAGGACATAGAATGAGGGATATCACTGCTGATGTCAGATGGATCTTGGCTAAAAGCAGAGTATACCAGAAATATGTTTATCTGTGTTTTATTGACTATGCAGACATTTGACTGTGTGCATCATAACAAATTATGGATAACATTGCAAAGAATGGGAATTCCAGGACACTTAATTGTGCTCATGAGGAACCTGTACATAGATCAAGAGGTAGTTGTTCAGACAGAACAAGGGGATACTGTGTGGTTTAAAGTCAGGAAAGGTGTGCGTCAGGGTTGTATCCTTTCACCATACTTATTCAATCTGTATGCTGAGCGAATTATCCGAGAAGCTGGACTATATGAAGAACAGGGCACAGAGCATCAGGATTGGAGGAAGACTCATTAACAACCTGTGTTATGCAGATGACACAAACTTGCTTGCTAAAAGTGAAGAGGACTTGAAGCACTTAGTGATGAAATCAAAGACTACAGCCTTCAGTATGGATTATACCTCAACATAAAGAAAACAAAAATCCTCATAACTGGACCAATGAGTAACATCATCATAAATGGAGAAATGATTGAAGTTGTCAAGGATTTCATTTTACTTGGATCCGCAATCAACACACATGGAAGCAGTAGTCAAGAAATCAAAAGATGCATTACACTGGGCAAATCTGGTGCAAAAGATATCTTTAAAGTGTTCAAAAGCAAAGATGTCACTTTGAGGACTAAGGTGCTACTTACGCAAGCCATGGTGTTTTCAATCGCCTTATATGCATGTGAAAGCGGGACAATGAATAAAGAAGACTGAAGAAAAATTGATGTCTGTGAATTATGGCGTTGGTGAAGAATACTGAATCTACCATGGACTGCCAGAAGAATGAACAAGTCTGTTTTAGAAGAAGTACAGCCAGACAGGAGGGTACAGGAAAGCTGGTAATAGGGAACCCAAGGTGGAGAAGGGAGAGTGTTGACATGTCCTGGGGTTGTTAACCAATGTCATAAAACAATATGTATACTGTTCAATGAGAAACTATCTGTTCTGTAAACGTTCATCAAAAGTACAATTAAAAAAAAAGAACTTAAAAAAGAAAAGAAGTACAGCCAGAGTGCTCTTTGGAAGCGAGCATGGGGAGACTTCATCTCACGTACTTTGGACATGTTATCAGGAGGGATCAGTCCCTGGAGAAGGACATCATGTTTGATAAGTTAAAGGGTCAGTGAAAAAGAAGAAGGCTCTTGACGAGATGAATTGACACAGTGGCTGCAACAATGAGCTCAAATATAGCCATGATTGTGAGGATGGTGCAGGGCCTGGCAGTGTTTCCTTCTGTTGTACATAGGGTGTCTATGAGTCGAAACGGACTCAAAGACACCTAACAACAACAACAACAATCCGTACTGAAGGCGAGAGTCCTTGATCTTCATCAGGAAAAGTCACAAAAGGCAAGAATTGGGTTGCTTCCTCAGTTCTGACAGGTTTCCACCAGCTTGGGGATATCACTGGCTGCTACATGCTCTGCAGAGAACAGAGGGGCAATGCACACGAGGCACTGAAGCGTTCTACATGCGCTCCTGCTCTCTGCACCACCTCATAGCCCTTGATCTCTGCATCCTGGGGTAAATGTATCAGGATCATACAGCATATATGTGTGTATGTGTGTGCATGCATGTGTGTGCGCATGTGTGTCCATGTGTCAGGTATGTATGTGTGTGTTCGTGTCTGCTCCCCATCAGCCCCACAACACTGAGCCAATGGCTCTATTTGACGCCTCTCCCGGGTGTGTGTGTGTGTGTGGTTACGTGTGTGAGTGTGCACACATCAAGTATGTATGTACCCACGTGTCAGGTGTGTGTCCATGTGTCAGATGTGGTTTGTCCATGTGTCAGGTATGTGTATGTCCACATACCAGGTGTGTGTGTCCACATGTCAGGTGTGTGTGTCCAGGTGTGAGGTGTGTATGTGTGTGTGTCCATGTGTCCACATCCTCATCCCATCAACCCCACGGCGCTGGACCAATAGCTCTACCCGATCCTTCCCTGCATACCCATTTTTTGTGGTTGTTGAAATTTTACAGGACTATGAAATCCACAAGTCTAGGAACCATTCACATAGTTGATGGAATAACAGGATGTGAGAGGAGCGAGCTGTTTCTGCCTTGTTCCCTCTGGACTCTTACCTAAAAGAACATAGTCTGTTAATGTGTGAGTCACAGGTGATGGGTGAGCAGACCTGGTGAGATGGCATTTTGAGGAATGGGGGTGGTTGGGGATCCCTGAGCAGAAATGGGGGAGTGCATTGCTTGAGTTTGGGAAGAGACACTGGAATGGAGCACAAGGCTAACATCGATGCCTGTCCCTGGCCTTGGGTCATACAATCACCTATGAACAGACGTTCATGGGCGCATTCCTCAGTAAGAGACAAATCTCCAGAAGAAAAGCCTTAGATGGCAGGGGTACAGGTCACTAATGATGACTCCTACCTCACCCCCTAGGTTGTATAGAATGAAACATCACTTGATAGTTTATCTTTCTCTTTTTCTTCACATTTATTTATTTTTTTAATCAATATACTGCATTAGCTTCCTAGGACTGCATGACAATATGACACCAACTGAGTGGCCTACAACAACAGCAATTTATCCTCTCAGAGTTCTGGAGGCTGGGAGTCTGAATTCCAGGTGTGGCAGGGCCATGCTCTCTCTGAAGGCTCTGGGGGAGGATCCTCCTGATCTCTCCTGGTGTCTGGTGGCCCCAGAAGCCCCTTGGCTTGGAGACGCATCTTCACAAGGCCTCCTTCCTCTGTCTCCCTGTCTCTAGTCTTCTCCTCCTTTATAAGGACACCACTCAGGTGGGATTAAGACCCGCCTGGCTCCAGTATGACCGCATGGTAACGGAAAACAGCTTCAAAAACCCTGCTTCCAAACAAAGTCGCGTTCACGGGTACCAGGGGTTAGGGCTTCAACATATTTTTAGGGTGGCATAATTCAACCCATATAACACATAGTAAAGGTTTAAGAAAAAGAAATAAGGAAAGCATCTTATCAAACTAAACATGTGCCTACCCATTAAAATATGTATTCATTTTCTTAATTCTGTTCGCTTAGTCATTAAATGGTTCTTAAACTAGTTTCTGATTATTCAAGAGATGCTTCTCCTCTGCTTCCCAAAACTTCAAGTGTCTACCGTTGGCAGAATTCTGACAGCCTCCCACAGCTTTGCAAAGCTCACCAACTTGGTTTAATTCAGTAAAAGCCTCGTTAACTTAACTAGATCAGAGAGCATCTCTCTGCAAAAACTAACCTATTTAGCACAGAAATAGTCCCTCTCTAGCTGTAATTGTCACTTCTCCCAGATCACTGCCGTCAGAATGCCACTTCCTTTTTTCTCCACCCGCAAAGACTTAGAGCCCTGAGACTCATAGAATGATCTGGCATTTTGCAATAGTGAGATCATTTAAAGGGCCAGGCACACAGTTGCCCAAAGATAGCTCTTTCCTCTAATGGATTTTATAGCAACTATCTGGTTTTGAAAAACCCATTTTTTAGCACTAATGCTAAACTACTATCAACGATATTTATTCCAAGCTCTTCCTTTAAAATGAATAGTTACTGATACACATATAAAATAGAGGGAAATTGCTAACTTATTCTTTCAAAGGGGATTTTTATTTATTTAGTTTGCCATTCTTTCAGACAGTCATTGGAAAGAGAAAAGCAGCAAGCGTGAGAGGCAGTAATAGCACTTTCTTATCGTGTAATCAGTGAAGAGTGAGGTATTGTGTAATATTTGATTCTTTATTAATGCTTATAAAGGCAATGTGTCAAATTTGAATACTTTTGTTCACTTTCACCAAATTGCGCTCTCATTGGTTTTTAGCAACACTGGTTTGAAAGGCTTAACTCATATTTGTAAAATGAGCAGTTAAGTGTTTTATCGATGAGGAAACTTTAAGTTGAGATGAAGACATATTACTTCGGAGAGTGCAATGACTGAGCTGGAAGGCAGTCTGGGGATAATCTAATCCGACACTCTTTCTAACTCCTCATTTTGTTTCACAGATGAGGAAACTGAGCCTCCGTGAATTGCTCAACTGCCAGAAGAAGGAACAAATCTGTCTTGGAAGAAGTACAGCCAGAGTGCTCCTTGGAAGCAAGGATGGTGAGACTTTGTCTCACGTAGTTTGGACATGTTATCAGGAGGGCAGGAGGGATCGGTCCCTGGAGAAGGACATCATGCTTGGTAAAGTAGAAGGTCAATGAAAGAGAAGAAGATCCTCAACGAGATGGATTGACACAGTGGCTTCAACAATGGGTTCAAACATAACAACAATTGTGATGATGGCACAGGACCAGGCAGTGTTTCGTTCTGTTGTATAGAGGGTCCCTATGAGTCCGAACCGACTCAACAGCACCTAACTACAACACACACAATCAGCAGGGGAAGAACTTACTTCATTTTTTAGAGAAGCCAGTAATATATATGGAGCCCTGGTGACACAATGGTTAAGCAGTTGGCTGCTAATCAAAAGGTCAGTGGTTTGAACCCACCCGGAGGATCCAAAGGAGAAAGACCTGGAGATCTGCTCTGTAAATATTGCAGCCTAGGAAACCCTGTCAGGCAATTCTGTTGCATCACACGGGGTCACTATGAGTCATAATCAACTCTAAGACAACCAATAACAACCACAACATCAACAATGGAAAAACCCAACATATGTCTAGTGTTTAATAAATACTGTTAGCTACGGTCTTAGATTAAAAGAAATAGTAAATGAGACCATTTTCATTATTGAATTCTTCAGAGATGTCCATGACAGAAATGAGATCAATATTTTCAAAACTGCTAGTAATTGAATTGGTTGGAATTTTGTGATGCTGATTGGATTTTCAATAAGCAATTGGCTTTAGAGATGGAATCAGACTCTAACCTAAGCCTCACTTAGGCAGAATTGCACAGGGCACTCAATAACCAGCCAGAGAAGCCCTTTCACCGAGTCCCGGAGGCAAACCCAAGCCAAACCAAAGCATTTACAGTGACCTGCCTTTATTTGAGAAGATAAACACCCCAGCGCCCAGTACCTGTGAAAATCTTAGACAAAGTACTTCTTCCTGTAGCTCAGGTTTATTGTCTCTGCGAATGATTCTGAGAGATGCCACAGCATTTATTGTTTGACCTTACTCCTAAAAGTTTCAGAGCTCCGCCACTTAACTGTACCATGTTATACGATTCGGTGTGTGTTTTCCTCTAGATAAAGCCGCCTTCACCACCGTGTGTAACAGGGATGAGAGTAGTCCTCATCTTTTGTTTTAGAAACAAAATTTCATTTTGAAGGACAGAGAAATAAATTACAGGAAAACTTGTAGTAATGTTCAAAAATACCCTTTGAAATCTCTCGAAAAAGTTAACAATTTACACTAAATATATATATATATATATATACACACACACACACACACACACACACACACATATTTTGTCCTCTGCCTTCTCTCCTTCCCTCCTTTCTTGTTGGAGCTGCTCTGGTATGTTACCAAGTGGCTTCTGCATGTTCCTTCTATTTACCACGTGTCTGTTATCTAGTGCTGCTATAACAGTGGGGGGCTTTAACAAACAGAAATTTATTTTCTCACAGTTTAGGAGGCTAGAAGTCCGAATTCAGGGTGCTGCCTCTAAGGAAGGCTTCCCTCTCTCTGTTGGCTCTGGAGGAGGGTCCTTGTCTCTTTCCAGCCCCTATTCCTTGGCTCCTTGGTGATCTTCATGTGGCATGGCGTCTATCTTCCCCCATCTCTGCCTCTTTTTGTTGTTGTTGTTGCTTGCTTAATCTGTTCTTTCATGTCTCAAAAGACAATGATTTAAGACACACCCTTCACTAATATTGCCTCATTAACATAACAAATAAAACCCATTCCCAAATGTGATTATAGCCACAGGTATACCAAAAAAAATACAAACCCATTACCATCCTCGAGTCAATTCTAACCCACAGTGACCCTATGGGACAGAGTAGAACTGCCCTGTAGGGTTTCCGAGGAGCAGTTGGTGGATTTGAACTGCTGACCTTTTGGTTAGCAGCTGATCTCTTAACCACTGCGCCACCAATTTACTCTGAAGCCTAGAAGGTGGACAGAGATGATCAAGAGAATACAAAGGGAGAATGCTCCAGGCAGAGGAGCCTGGGTGGAAAAGGATGTTTTATCCAGAAACTGAAAGTTCAGGTTCACTGAAACATTGATGCTGAAGGAGAAAGACATGATGGGAGGATGGGGGTTCCGGAAGTCCTTCCACCCCACATAAGGATTATGGTCTTTATCCTAATGCAACTGAAAGTGGCAGAAGAGTTTCTAAGGAGTGGAGGGACACAGTCCTGCTGCCTGTGTGTTCATCCAGGGTTGCATCGTGACTTCTGCAGGACGGGGCACTTTTGCTTTGTGGGTCCCTTCTCCATTTAAAAAAAAAAAAACTGCTAAAATGCTGTTGGTTTAAAGATTAATATAATCCAGGCTGAACTAGGTTCATCTTTTCTTTCTGATATTAAAAGAAATCAAAGCATTTTTATGGGCCCTTAGATTACCGTAGACCCAGCTAATGCCTTCTGTGCCCAGTGGATGCACCAGCCCTGGTCTCATCAGACAGAACAGGTTTTAGTCAAGATGAAGTAGAACCCCATCACACAACCACGGCCGAGGACGGTGGACAAGGCCAAAGAAAGCAATAGAATTTCATTAATTTAGTTTTTAAAGAGAAATATAAGACTTAAACCCTCTAGTCATTTAAATATATGTATGTATATATATAAATATATATATTTATATAAAATTTATGTATCAAGATACATAACAACATAAATGTACATATAAATAAATGCTTATATGTATATAAATACATATTTGTTGTTATCGTTAGGTGCCATCGAGTGGGTTCCGATTCACAGCGACCTCACGCACGACAGAACGAAACACTGCTGGGTCCTACTCCATCCTCACAATCATTGCTATCTTTGAGCCCATTGTGTTAATACATCTTGTTGAGGGAATTCCTCTTTTTCGCTGACCCTCTACTCTAACAAGCATGATGTCCTTCTCCAGGGACTGATCCCTCCTGATAACATGTCCAAAGTATGTGAGACGAAGTCTCACCATCCTTGCTTCTAAGGAGCATTCTGGCTGTACTTCTTCCAAGACAGATTTATTCATTCTTCCGGCAGTCCATGGTATATTCAATATTTTTCACCAACACCATAATTCAAATGCATTAATTCTTCTTCAGTCTTCCTTATTCACTGTCCAGCCTTCGCATTCTATGAGGTGATTAAAAATACCATGGCTTGGGTCAGGCGCACCTTAGTCCTCAGAGTGACATCTTTGCTTTTCAACACTTTAAAGAGCTCTTTTACAGCAGATTTGCCCAGTGACATACATCATTTTATTTCTTGACTGCTGCTTCCATGAGCATTGATTATGGATCCAAATAAAATGAAATCCTTGACAACTTCAGTATTTTCTCCATTTATCATGATGTTATTTATTGGTCCAGTTGTGAAGATTTTTGTTTTCTTTATGTTGAGGCTGAATCCATACTGAAGGCTGAAGTCTTTGATCTTCATCAGTAAGTGCTTCAAGTCTGCTTCACTTAAAGCAACCGAGGTTGTGTCATCTGCATAATGCAGGTTGTTAATGAGTCTTCCTCCAATCCTGATGTCATATATATATATAAACGAAACCAAACCCATTGCTGTCCAGTTGATTCTACTCACAGCGACCCTATAGGACAGAGTAGAACTGTCCCATAGGGTTTCCTAGGCTGTAATCTTTACAGAAGCAGATTGCCAGGTCTTTCTCCCACAGAGCCCCTGGTGGGTTCAAACTGCCAACCTTTCATTTAGCGGCGAAGCGTTAACCACTGTACCACCAGGACTTATATATATATATATATTTATATATATATAGACAAAGGTGTGGTGAAACCCATGTGAAATTGTTCACTACAGATTAGAAAGTAAGCACAAGTAAGCCTGTGCATACCTTACTTATTGGGTAATCCCCTCCTGTATATCAAGAAACCTAAACCAATATTTGCTAAAAAGTAAAAAAAAAAAAAAAAAAAATCACATTGTGTTTAGTTTAAAAAGTGAGGGAAGGGAAGGGGGCCTCAGGAGATGAGGGGGCAGAGGAAGAGAGCAGTGCAAAAGAAGAGGGAGAAGTCAAGAGGGAGGGGTGGGGCAAAGGATGGATGGAGGCGAGGGGGGAGGGACCACGGGGAAGCAGAGCAATGACGGGGGACAGGGGGGTACACAGGAAGGGCTGTGAAAGGCAAATGTACCCTAGTAACACAGGGAGTAATAGGAACCTGGGGAAAAACCTCACAGTAGCCAGGAGCCAATGCATTAAAAACCTTATATTAATCACCCATAGTGCTTCAGAAGAAATCAATACGATGTGGGCCATTATGGAAACACCTATGTTAGCAGAGCTGTGCTTTAACAAGGAGCATGTGTAGACTTGTCAGCCAACGATTTCTGCAGAAAGAGGCAGTAGAGGAAAGCGGGCAGGGGTTTTCACATGGAATCCTGTGCATATTTGCCGAAGGAACCACACGCAGGGATTTGTGCTGGTTTTCTTGTTCTTTTTTAAATCCCTAAGCAATGGTGTTATGTGAAAAAATTCCCCCAATAAGAAATAAGATGGTGTCTACACACAGCCGCCCAACCCTACCCTCCCAACAGAGTCTGACCTTCTGTGAGCTTCCCAGGAGTGACACCCTATATGTACGAGAGGGTGGGTTCCTCTCTGCCCCCCACCCTTGGCTCTGCAATCACAGACAACAGCCAGTTGCTTGCACAACCTCCCCCGCTGCAGAGGGAAGAAGTACGGAGAGATGTTTGAGAGTTTCATATCTTCTTTTCCTTTTTGGAATGTTTGATATTGCAAAGTGATGTGGTTAAAAATAAATAAATAAATACAAAAAGTTTGAAGCTCTACCCACATATTCAACCATTCTAAGATCCATAGCTGTTATGGGCTGAATTGTGTCCCCCCACCCCCACCCCCAAAGTATATGTTGAATTCCTGGCCCTTGTACCTGTGGATGTGACCCTGTTTGGAAACAGAGTTTTCTTTTGTTATGTTGACGAGGTCATACAAGAGTAGGGTGGGTCCTAAACCTAATCACTTCTGAGTCATAGAAAGAGCAGAACAGACACAGACGCACACACAAGGGGAAGACAGATGCTACAGAATGCCAAGGATCAGTGGCAGACACCAGAGACTAGAAGAGATAATCACAGAAGGAGTCAACCTAGCCAAGACTCTGATGTGGACTTTTAGCCTCCAGAACTGTGAAAGAAAAATTTCTTTTCTTTAAAACCACTCACTTGTGGTATTTGTGTTATGGCAGCACTAGGTTACTAAGACAATAATATATCAGAAGATGTATCTCTATAAAGATGGTATCTTAGTCATCTAGTGCTGCTCTAACAGAAATACCAGAAGTGGATGGTTTTAATAAGGAGAAATTTATTCTCTCACAGTCCAGTAGGCTACAAGTCCAAATTCAGGGCATCAGCTCCAGCGGAAGGCTTTCTCTCTCTGTTGGCCTTCTCATCAGTGCTCCCCCGGACTTGAAGCTTCTTCACGCAGGGACCCCAGGTCCAAAGGACACACTCTGCTCCTCGCACTGCTTTCTTGGTGGTATGAGGTCCCCAATTCTGTGCTTGGTTCCTTTTCCTTTTATATCTTGTAAGGTAAAAGGTGGTGCAGCCCACACCCTAGGGAAACTCCCTTTACATGGATCAGGGATGTGACCTGGGTAATGGTGGTGTTACAATCCCACCCTAATCCTCTTTAACATAAAATTACAATCACAAAATGGAGGGCAACCACACAATTCTGGGAATCATGGCCCAGCCAAATTGATACACACATTTTTGGGGGGACGTAATTCAAACCATGACAGATGGTGAAAAAAAAAGATATTGGGCGTCCTTCTTTTGGCCCAGAAAACATTCCTGTTATTGCTAAGAGAAGAAGCAGAGCAAAGAAAGGAAAGAACAGGAGAGACTAGAGGGAGGAGAGGACACGGCCCATCACAAAGTGCACCCAGACACTACATCAGAGGCCATGGAGGGTCTCACAGAGTTCACGGAGCTGCCCAGTCTTTGACCACTGGGGATGAAAGAGAGCATAGATACCACCTAGTCTAGAGTCGTGGTGTTCACCCAGAGGTCAGTTTAGGGCAGCCTTTCAGCTCACCTAGGATGTGGCTGTATGCAGAGCAGGCCTGTGGGGCCTAGAAACCATGGACAGAGGCTAAGCCCAGACATCCGTGATCCTTAACTTGGAGGCAGGGGAGGAAGCAGGGGGTCTCCATCGATGTGCTGAGGCACACAGGGTGTGGTCCTCTTCAAGGAGGCAACCATGTGTCACTGTGTCAGATTTCTCAGTTGGAAACTCACCTCTTCAGAGGTGCCTTTCAAGGGAAGGCTGAGCCAAGGGCGTCTTCTATGATCATCTAGAGTGATATAAAACTGCATGTTTCAAAGAATATAAAAAAACTGTAAGAGAGAAGGGTGAGGAAAATGTTTTCCAGTTCTAAAGAAAACAATGTGAAACAAGGTGTCCAAATGGGTCCAAGATAATAGAGAGAAAATTATCCGTGTTTTGTAAGAGGCTGTTATGCTGAAGTACTTGTCATGGGTTCAAGTGTATTCCCCAAAAAGATACATTGAAGTCCTAACCCCCAGTATTTGTGAATGTAACCTTATCTGGAAATAAAGACTTTGAAGATGTTATCAGTTAACACGAGGTCATACTGGAGTAGAGTGGGTCCTAATCCAAGATGACCAGCCAAGCCAAGCTCATTGCTGTCTAGTAGAGTCTGACTCATAGTGACCCTACAGGACAGAGTAGAACCGTCCCAAAGGGTTTCCAAGGAGTAGCTGGTGGATTCAAACTACTAACCTCTTGGTTAGCAGCCTGAGCTCTTCACCACTGCAGCACGAGGTGTCCTTATAAGACAGGAGAAGAGACACAGATACCAAGGAAAGGCAGCAACATGAAGATCGAGGCAGAGGCTGAAATGATGCAACTGCAAGCCAAGGGAAACCTGACGTCACCAGAAGCTGGAAGAGACAAGGAAGTCTCTGCCCCCCAGAGCCTCCAGAGGGAACATGATCTTGCTGACGCCCTTAATTCAGACTTCCCACCTCCGCCACTGTGAGACAACAGACTTCTTTATGCCACTGAGTTCGTGGTTCTTCATTACAGAAGTCCCAGGAAACTGAGACAGACTGCAGAGTACACAGCACAGACTGTGAAGGTTGGTTTTATGTGTCAACTGGGCTGTGCTGTGGTACCCAGAGTCTGGTCAAACACTAGTCTAGATTTTGTTGTGAAGGTATTTTGTAGATGTGATTAACATTTATAATCAGTGGACTTTAAGAAAAGCAGATTATCATCTATAATGTACGTGGGCCTGATGCAATCAGTTGAAGGCCTTTGGACAAAAACTAAAGTTTCCCAGAGAGAAAGAATTCTTCAATTCTGTAGCATAGACATCCTGTCTGAGTTTGCAGCCTGCTGGCCTGTCCTACAGATTTCAGACTCAAAACTGCAACATCATCTCTCTCCTGAATTCCCAGCCTGGCAGCCTTCCTTCTGGATTTCAGACTTGCCAGCCCCCGTGATTACGTGAGGCAATTCCTTAAAACAAATCAACAGATCATTATAGATATTTGTTGTTGCTGTTGGCTGTCTTTAACTCAGTTGAGTCAGTTGCTCATAACTCATGGCCACCCCATACACAGTGGAACAAAATTCTACCTGGTCCTGCATCATCCCCACAATTGGTTGCGGTTGGACTGTTGTGATCCATAGGGTTTTCACTGGCTGATTTTCAGAAATAGACCACCAGGCTTTTCTTCCTAGTCCACCTTAATCTGGAAGCTCTACTGAAACCTCTTCAGCATCATAGCGACAGGCAAATCTCCACTGGTAGATGGGCGGTGGCTGCACATGAGATGCATTGGCCAGAAATGGAATCCATGTCTCCCACGCGGAAGGTGAGAATTCTACCACTGAACTAGCACTGTCTCGTCTAGATTTAGAGACAAACAGTGATACGTTGTCGTTACGTGCCGCTGAGTGCACTCCAACTCCCGGCGACCTCACACCACAGAACGAAAGATCTCCTGGCCCCGTGCCATTCTCACAGCCATCAGCATGTTCAAGCCCAGCGCAGATACGCGGATATTTAGGTGTTTATCCTATTAGCTCTGTTTCTCCGGAAAACCTTGACGGACGGAGAGTTTGGTAGGCTAAAATCTACTAATTGTTGCTGTGATTAAACCTGATTTTTTAAAATTATATGGGAAGACTTTTGATTACTTCACATATGCTGCTAAAAACTAGTATTTCAAAGCAGTAGAAAATGATGGCAATGAGATCTTTCTTCACACTCTGACCTTGGTTAGCCGCTGTCAATCACTGCAGATTGAAATCAGCCAGTCAGAGGAGGGGGCACTGAAAGAGGCAGCCACGCTTGGGGCCCACAGTTGGCAATAGGGAGCTGTGCTCCTAACCAGTGTTTAGCTCCCAGTGAAAAGCCGATTAGCCCTAATAACAGCAGCACTCAGGTGTTTCTGTTGTGCCTCGAGCCCACTCATGTTCCGCTGAGATCAGCTGTGTCTGGACGCATTAGGAGGGTGGTGGGGAGCATACAGGTCACCTATTTGAAAGTGGAGTCGAGTTCTTCGGGAGGTGGATGGACGCCCCAGTGCTTCTGCGACCCACGTTGTCCTTCAGCCACCTCCCCATGAGCACATTCTAAGGAAAGATGTGAGAGCTTGTATCTGCATGAAACCTCTGTGAGATCCTGGGAACACAATAGCTCAAAGGTGAGAAAATCTTCTCCCCACTTCAGGAGAGCAGCTCAGAGCTGTGACCCCACCTCAGGAGGGCCTGGACCATCACAGGATGTGGATGGAGAGTTGGATTGCTGCCTGGGCAGGGGGGACAATGGCCTCCACGTCTACCTGGTGGCAAAAGCAGGAGCAGCCACGAGGCATCGACGGGCAGTCTTGGCATCAGCGACTCCTTGGCTCCACTGCAGCAGGGACAGTTTGAGAGTTCTAGGTGGCAATGCCTGGGGACAGACATAGACTCTGCGTGAGGCAGGACCAGCAGTGATGGCAGAGTTGAAGTGCTTTCATCTGCCCACATCACCCTCGGGATCAGGAGCAGGACATGACCCCGGGTAATACTTGAAAAGGAGCCCTGGTGGCTCAGCGGTTAAAGCAATCGAGACTGCTAACTGAAAGGTCGGCAGTGAAACCACCAGCAGCTCAGCGGGAGAAAGATGTGGCAGTCTGCTTCCATAGAAATTTACAGCCTTGGACACCCTTTGGAGTCACTATGAGTCAGAATGGACTCGACGGCAGTGGGTTTGGGTTTGGTTTGGGTTTGGTCTGGGTTTTAGTACTTGAAAAGACTTATCCCTTCTCCCTTAGAACATGAGACACACCCTTCAGGTCCTTTAGATATCATTGTTGTAGTTGTCATTGTTCTTAGCTGCCGTGGAGTCAGCCCCCAACTCGTGGTGACCCCATGAACAATGGAACAAAGCCCTGCCTTCTCCTGCACCATCCCCACGATCAATTACAGATCAGACGGTTGTGATCCATAGGGTTTTTATTGGCTCATTTCCAGAAGTAGATCACGAGGCCTTTCTTCCTAGTCTGTCTTAGTCTGGAAGCTCTGCTGAAGCCTGTTCAGCATCATAGCAACATGCAAGCCTCCACTGACAGACGCGTGGTGGCTGCGCCGGAGGTGCATCGGCCGGGAATTGAACCTGGGTCCCCCGCATGGAAGGCAAGGATTCTACCACTGAACCACCACTGCCCTCGTTGTGGGTTAGAGCCAAACAAAGAGTTTTTATTGCCAGAATGAACCTTTTTATCTTTTTTGACCACTGGTCCCATCTGGTAGTTCTGGGGAAATACTGATCACATTCAGAAAAAAAAGTAACTATTTGAGGTAAACTGTGTAAGACGGCAGTTGTTACCCAATGCATTTTAGGGATGTTTTCATCAAAATCGTTCATTTTTCTTAAGGTTTTGCACTGGAGGTCGCATGCTTCAGTTGTCCATAGACTTCGTTTATGTGGAAGAGCTGGTCCCCTGAGAGCCAGGTAGACACGGTATTGCTGGAAGAACAGAGTGGAAGCCTCAGCAAATCTGACGAAGGATGGATTCTAGCACAAGGGGCACTGCTGCTCCTGGCTTAATGAGGAGCAAAGGGATGTCGTGTTCAATAATTATCTATAACAGATTCGGGAAGGGTTGCTTTGGTTACCCAATGTCCCTTTAAAAATTATTATGATTCTTTTCCATCCCTACTATTGCCTTGCAGTTAAAAATGTAAATTTACGGCTGATTTCCTCGGTAGCATAAATATTCAAGTTCTGAGGCCAGAGAAGTTGTCTGGGAAAGCCTCCCCTTACTGTAGGCAGGGGAAGGTGAGTAATTAACCGCTTCACAGCTGGCGTCCTCTCTGGCTTTGGGCTGCCTGGACCACTCTCTGAGGCCACGGTGGGCGACACAATTAACAGCTGAGGACTCTGGTGCTCTCTCTGCCAGCCGCCCGCGTCTGCCCTAGGGGGCCGCTGCCAGCGGTGACACGGGAAAGTGACTACAATAGAGATCAGACTCCCAGGTTGACTGGATTTTATTTTATTATTTCCCCTTTTTTTGCTACAGCAGCTCTAGTACCTAATTTGCATACTGTACACTATCAACGCAAATGCTAATAAAATGTGCCCTGAGCAAACTGTTGCTTTGAATAGCAAAGTGAACTCTGAGGGAGAAAGGAGAAGGTAGTGGCAGGGAGGGGAGCGTAGGAGAATTTCAATGTACACTCATCTCATAATATTTCTGCATGTTTTCCTATTACAACAGGGGGTTTACTTTGTGCTGGAGATGGTTCAAACCCAGGGTAGACATTCACTCAGTGCACTTCGGTTTGTTTTATAGGAAACAGTGAACAGGCGACGTCCTGCGGAGTTTCCATGTCTCAGACAAGGCGTCTGGGTGCCATTTTTATTCTTTGTTGGTTCCTAAGAAGCCTTCCAGTGCCATCCAAAGGGAGGCAGTGGTGGTTCAGTGGTAGAATTCTCGCCTCTCGTGTGGAAGACTGGTGTTCGATTCTCGGCCAGTGCACCTCATGCGCAGCCACACTGCCTGTCAGTGGACTTGTGTGTGTTGCTGTGATGCTGAACAGATTTCAGTGGAGCTTCCAGACTAAGATGGACTAGGAAGAAAGGCCTGGTGATTTATGTCCGAAAATCAGCCAATGAAAACCCTATAGAACACAAGGGTCCAATCCATGAGCCATCATGGAGATAGCACAGAACTGGGTGGTGTTTCGTTCCATTGCGCATGGGGTCCCCATGAGTTGGGAACCTACTCGACAGCAGCTAACAAGTGCCATCCAAAGAGATATCCTAAAGGGATATTAAAAGTCCATGTTTTTAGATATTTCACGGGGAAACTGACCTTTTGCACAAAAGATGGATCTTTTAAATAAGTCTCTATTCTTAATTTCTAGAGCAAACAAACAGAGTGCACTTTGCAGAGGACAGACCTACAAGAGAAAGGAAACTCCCAAACATACTTGTCCTTCTCTCACCTTCACCAATAACAGTGCTGAGACCTTCACCCTCCTAGGAACCGAGGTACCTATAAAATCTAGTGACGGGCTGGTTATTTCTCTGACTTCTCCAGGGACCTTCAGGAGTACAGAGAGGGAAGAGAAAGTGATGAAGGAAAATGCCACAATCCTTTCTGTTTGCTGAGACAGAGACCAGCTCCCATACGGGATGGGTAAATGGCTTAAAAATGATGAATTCCACTGTTGCCTTATCAAAATACAATTTATAAATAAGTTAAAAACATGACTATCCTTAAAATATAGAAGGAAGGCATGTCAGCGATACCTTTAACTCATGACTGAGAAAACTAGCAGGATGGTACCGCTGGTTCGAAGCCGAATTCAGAAGACTGAGTATCTAGGAATGAGTGTACTTAATCCACGCCAACCGGTTCGTGCCGCTCTGGACAATGAAGCCGTAACTTTCACAGCTGCGTTTTCTACGCAAGAAAAAGATTCTGTATCTCTACATGATGAAATCTACATGTTAACAACATGCTATTTACTATTACCCTAATAGTAAACAGTAAGTCAAAACACAAGTTTATCCCCAAAAGAATTAAATAAGACTAGGTTCTGATAAAACATTGAGAAAACACGCAATCATTCTTTGGCCTCACTTTCAAATTCTAGATAATTTTCTTAACAGCATCTAAATTATCTAGATAACTTATATTTCCTCTCAAAAAACGCTCTTTCGTTTTTTTAAAAAGGCGATTTAGGGAAGTTGCAGTGAGCTATGCCTTCTATCTTTGAAAACCCAGTTCAAGAATCCCAGTACCCCCGTCTTAGTTATCTAGTGCTGCTATAACAAAAATACCACACGTGGGTGGTTTTAACTAACAAATTTATTTTCTCACAGTTTAGAGGCTAGAAGTTTTAACTCAGGGCGCCGGCTCTAGGGGAAGCCTTTCTCTCACCGTTGGCTCCAGAGGAAGGTCCTTGTCACTTCAACTTCTATTCCTTGGCTCCTTGGAAATCTTCATGTGGTGTGGCATCTATCTCCCCCACCCCATCTCTGCTTCTTTGCTTTCTTGCTTGTTGTTGTTGGGCGCTGTCAAGTCGGTTCCAACTCATAGCGACCCTATGCACCACAGAGTGAAACACTGCCCGGTCCTGCACCATGCTGACAATCGTGGTGAGGCTTGAGCCCACTGTTGCAGCCACTGTGTCAATCCATCTCATTGAGGGTCTTCCTCTTTTTCGCTGACCCTCAATTTTACCAAGCATGATGTCCTTCTCCAGGGACTGATCCCTCCTGACAACATGTCCAAAGTATGTGAGACATAGTCTCACCACCCTTCCTTCTAAGGAGCATTCTGGTTGTATTTCTTCCAAAACAGTTCTTTTGGCAGTCCATGGTATATTCAATTTTCTTCGCCAACACCACAGTTCAAAGGCATCAATTCTTCTTCGGTCTTCCTTATTCATTGTCCAGCTTTTGCATGCATATGATGCAATTGAAAATACCATGGCTTGAGTCAGGTGCACCTTAGTCTTCAAGGTGACATCTTTGCTTTTCAACACTTTAAAGAGGTCTTCTTGCTTAATGTGCTCCTTTTATATCTCAGAATAGATTAACTCAAGACACACCCTACACTAATACTATTCATTAACATATCAAAGAAAACCTATTCCCAAATGGGATTATAACCACAGGTATAAAGAACTGGTTGCCTTCAAGGTGATTCCAACTCATAGCGACCCTATAGGACAGAGTAGAACTGCCCCATAACGTTTCCAAGGAGCGGCTGTTGGATTTGAACTGTTGACCTTTTTGTTAGTAGCTGTAACTCTTAACCACTGCATCACCAGGGCTCCAAACCACAGATATACGGGTTAGGATTTACAACACATGTTTTTGGGGGGACACAATTCAATCCCTAACAGCCCCCCCATTAGAAGGAACTGCTATCCTCTTTGTGCTGTCCACCCTTTTTTGAGCATTTATCACAACTCATTTCTGTGTCTGTCTCTCCCACAAGATTATGAGTTCTCGCATACAAAGATTACATCTCAACCATTTTAGCTTCAAGCAATCCCCTCTGACACACCACATGGAACCATGTACTGCCTAAAATCACCATGTTTGACTGTGATCAGGGACCAGATTCACCATGTGATTTTATATATATCTAAGTCCATATCTTGGAGCCCTGGTGGTGTAGTGGTTAAGAGCTACAGCTACCAGCCAAAAGGCTGGCAGTTCGAATCCATCGGCCACTCCTTGGAAACCTTATTGGGCAGTTCTACTCTGTCCTATAGGGTCGCTATGAGTCAGAATCGACTCAACAGCAATGGGTTTGATTTGGTTTTTTTGAACTCTATATCCAGAGTCCCTGGGTGCTACAAATGGTTAACACACTCAGCTGCTAACCAAAAGGTTAGTGGTTTGAGTCCACCCAGAGACAACTTGGAATAAAGTCCTGGTAAACTACTTCTGAAAAACTAGCCTTTGAAAACCCTAGTGAGCACAGTTCTGTTCTAGCACACGAGTCGAAATCAGCTGGATGGCAACTGGTCCTGGTATATCTCTCTCTATCTCTATTTCTATCTCTATCTGTCTAAAGATAGAGGTAGCAGGAGGTAGCATATGATCAAGAACCAACAGTACTAAAGGAAGAAGTCCAAGCTGCCCTGAAGGCATTGGTGAAAAGCAAGGGCTCCAGGAATTGATGGAATATCAATTGAGATGTTTCAACAAACGATTGCAATCCTGGAAGTGCTCACTCATCTATGCCAAGAAATTTGGAAGACAGCTACCCGGCCGACTGACTGGAAGAGATCCACATTTGTGCCCATTCCAAAGAAAGGTGATCCAACAGAATGAAGAAATTATCAAACGATATCATTAATACCACATGCAAGTAAAATTTTCCTGAAGATAATTCAAAAAACTGTTGGAGCAGTACATCAACAGTGAACCACTAGAAATTCCAGCTGGATTCACAAGAGGATGTGGAATGAGGGATATCATTTCTAATGTCAGATGGATCTTGGCTCGAACAAAATACCAAAAAGATGTTTATCTGTGTTTTATTGACTATGCAAAGGCATTCCACTGTGTGGATCATAACAAATTATGGATAACATTGCAAAGAAGAGGAATTCCAGAACACTTAATTGTGCTCATGCTGAAACTGTACATAGACCAAGAGGCAGTTGCTTGAACAGAACAAAGGGATACTGTTATTGTTGTTGTTAGGTGTTGTCAAGTCGGTTCCAACTTATAGTGACCCTATGTACAACAGAACAAAACAATGCCCAGTCCTGCACCATCCTCATGATCGTTGTTATGCTTGAGCCCATTGTTTCAGCCACTGTGTCAATCCATCTTGTTGAGGATCTTCCTCTTTTTTATTGATCCTCTACTTCACCTAGCATAATGTCCTTCTCCAGGGACTGATCCCTCCTGATATAATGTCCAAAGTAAGTGAGACGAAGTCTCGCCATCGTTGCTTCTAAGGAGCATTCTGGCTGCACTTCCTCCAAAACAGATTTGTTCATTCTTTTTGCAGTCCATGGTATATTCAATATTCTTCGCCAACATCATAATTCAAAGGCGTCAATTCTTCTTCTGTCCTCCTTATTCATTGCCCAGCTTTCACATGCATATGAAGTGATTGAAAACACCATGGCTTGGGTCAGGTGCACCTTGGTCTTTAAAGTGACATCTGTTTTGTTTTGTTTTGTTTTTTAATGTCACTTTAAAGGGAATACTGAGTGGTTTAAAATCAGGAAAGATGTGTGTCCAGGTTGTATCCTTTCACCATACTTATTCAATCTGTATGCCGAGCAAATTATCCAAGAAGCTGGGACATGTGAAGAAGAATGGAGCATCAGGATTGGAGCAAGACTCATTAACAACCTGCCATATGCAGATGACACAATCTTACTTGCTGAAAGTGAAGAGGCCTTGAAGTACTTATTGATGAAGATCAAAGACCACAGCCTTCAGTACGGATTACACCTCAGTATAAAGAAAACAAAAATCCTCACAAGTGTACCAATAAGCAACATCATGATAAATGGAGAAAAGATTGAAGTTGTCAAGGATTTCATTTTACTTGGATCCACAATCAACACCCATGGAAACAGCAGTCAAGAAATCAAACGACACATTGCACTGGGCAAATCTGCTGCAAAAGACCTCTTTAAAGTGTTAAAAAGCAAAGATGTCACTTTGAGGACTAAGGTGTGCCTGACCCAAGCCGTGGTGTTTTCAATCGCCTCATGTGCACGTGAAAGGTGGACAATAAAAAAGGAAGACCAAATAAGAATCAGTGCATTTGAATTATGGTGTTGGCAAAGAATGTTGAATACACCTTAGACTGCCAGAAGAAAGAACAAATCTGTCTTGGAAGAAGTACAGCCAGAATGCTCCTTAGAAGAGAGAATGGTGAGATTTTGTCTCATGTATTTTGACATTTACCAGGAGGGACCAGTCGTTGGAGAAGGACATCATACTTGGTAAGGTAGAAGGTCAGGAAAAAAGAGGAAGACCCTCAACAAGACGGACTGACACACTAGCTTCAGCAATGGGCTCAAACATAGTAATATTGTGAGGATGGTGCAGGGCTGGGCACTGTTTCGTTCTGTTGTACACAGGGTCATGATGAGTCAGAACCAACTTGATGGCACCTAACAATGACATCTCTATTTATCTCAATTTCTGTATCTATCTATCTCTATTTCTATCTCTATCTATCTCTATCTCTATCACTATTTTGGGTTGTTCTAACCTGTGCAAAAGGAGCCCTGGTGGTGCAGTGGTTAAGCGCTCAGCTGCTAACTAAAAGGTCTGCAGTTTGAACTCACCAGAGAAAGATGTGGCAGTTTGCTTCCATTAAGATTTACAGCCTTGGAAACCATAGGGGGCAGTTCTACTCTGTCCTATAGGGTCACTATGAATGGCAATTAGCTCAACGGCCACGGGTATATTAATCTCTCCAAAGCATGATCAGGAAGCAGAACGTTAGCCAATGAGGTGGGATAATCAGCAAAAGTTACCAGGAATTAATGGAATATAGTTATAACACATGTTAAAATGCTTAATCTATAGTCATCTCATTTCATTTACAATGTTCATAATTACACATACAGTATCTTAACTGGCTTAGATTTATTCTTCATTTTGCACAAAGAACTGCTGTTAGCCACAAGATATGTGGCAAATATTCACTCATCCAGGATTTACAAGGCGCTCATGCCTTAATTAACAGCCCTTAATTCCAACGAGTAGTAAACTCATTTAAATTTCAATAAAATTGAATCTCCATGTTTACCCAGTCCTTTATCTAAATGCTGCCATTTTAATAGCAACATCTATTTCATGTGTCCCTTGGTTTCCCTTGATTAAACTTCTAGTAGACTTATTTTGAGGTTGAATTATCCAAAAACAATTTTAAAGTGAAGTTCTTGGCGTTTATTCAGTGAGGCAGGAGGGTAATACTAAGTTTTTAGGGGTAGTGACATCTGAGTTTCTGCAACACTGCACATTTTCCCAAAAGATGGGAGATATGATCAGTTAGACTAAACTTGGGTTAAGCAAAATCACATCCCACCAAAAATTTATAAGATATCCTTGTCAAATTGTGTGAACACAAGTGTGAGTTCTTTAAGTCTCAGATACTGGATCTGAGTTGTGCCCAAGAAGCGGGGGCCAGTTTTTAAGGGAAGTATTTAAGCCAAATATGCTATCACTAAAGGTGATTGTAAAGCAGTGGTGTCGTGGTGAGCTACGTTACCATTTAGGTAAGTGTCCAACCTTTTTATAAGAAGCAAAAATGAAAGGAAAAAAAAACCCACATGGAAACAAACTGAGGCATAGAAACCTTTACAAATTTGCTCAAAGTCACACACTTAAAGAGTGGCAGTGTTGGTATTTGAAGCCAAGTGTGTTGACCCCAGATCTCATGATGCTAACCAGTGTGGCATTCCATACTGACTCCTGAAAACAAATCTAGAAGCACTTCACAAGGAATTCAACTGGAATGAAGAACCTACGAAGTCTCTTTTTGGATTTCAAGGAAGAGACCCTGACTCTGCTAACTTCATGGGAAAGAGGTTATAAATTGTATAGATTCTGGCGTGTCTCACAATCAAAGAGGATTTAACCACGCAGGACAAACTTTTAGCCTTAGAACTCTGCCAAAAACAAACAAAACCAGAGCTAACATTTGTGTAGCCCTTTCCATTTTACAAAGCCCTTTAAAAGAAAATATATAACTAACATTCCAAGCTTCATAATTTTATGTATACATAGTTTCTACGTTTATATGTTTTGGGATGGGGGTATTTTTTGTTCAGTTTTGAGGCCATTGTGTAAAAGTCAGTCACCTTTTATCCCCGCCAATTTGTGTGGGTATCAAGTTGGTTTCTCATCAAATTAATCAATAATAGGTTCACTAAATGCATGACCCTCATTTTGCGTAACTGGTTTGCAAAGTTAAAAATTCAAGATAAAAGTTCATTTAAAGCCTTAAATTAAACCTCGAATGAAGGAACTGAGAAGGCTCTAATTGAAAACAAGACTATTTCGGCTAACCGCAGTAAACTCTGCGGACAGACATGGAGGTGTTGGCCCACATGCCTGAGTAGATTTTGAAAATAACTACAAATGTTCTTATTCTCAGTACTGCCTATGGAAATAGGTTGAAAGTTATAATCAATGCTGTAGCGATATAATCCTTTACCTATGTAAGTGGCCCCAAAGACATAGCTAGCGAATAAGAACAGCATGAAGCTATACAGTGGTGACATCTTCTACTTAACCCAGCAGCCAGGTTCATCTTTCCTGTGGTTAAAATTCAGTATGTGTAGGCCAGTGAGCCAACCTTTGTAAGGAAAGGCCACCTCCTCTCTGAATGTCCTTCATCCTTTTGTGATAGATTCCCCCTTACCAGCATAGAGATCTAGAAAGCATGGACTGATCGGGATGTATCTCTGACTGATCATAACTCATTCCTCTCTGGGAACCAACAGTGCTGTTATGAGTTGAATTGTTCCCCCCAGAAATATACGTTCAAGTACTAGCCCCTAGTACTTACAGACGTGACCTGGTTTGGAAAAAGTGTCTTTACAGATATAATAAGTTAAATTAATATGAAGTCATATCGGAGATGGGTGGGCCCTAATCCAATATGACTGGAGTCCTTGAGAAGAGACAGACAGACTCAGACAAGAGAACACCATGTAAGGACACAAACAGACAGCCAGATACAGAGGTGAGATGACCATGTAAAGATGAAAGCAGAGACTGGAGTGATGTGGTCACTAGCCAAGGAACTCCTGCGACCACCAGAAGCTGGAAGAGGCAAGGAAGGAGCCTTCCCTAGAGCCTTCAGAGGGAGCACGGCCCTGCCGACACCCTAGCTCAGTCTCCCAGCCCCCAGAACTGTGAAAGAATGAATTTCTGTTGTTCTGAGTCACCCAGTTTGTGGTACTTTGTGAGAGAAGGCCTAGGAGGAGAGCCATTTTTATCCGAGACCCCGTGGGTTTATGTGGCATTACCAGTTGTCTTATGACACACGCTTGGTTGTCAAATGTATCCTGATTTCAGAAATCTTAGTAATATATAAAAATCCGAAAAATGTGCAAAATATAAAGAATCTTAGGATTGAAATATGGCAGTTTGAAAAGCTGGAAAAGAACGATAAGGATGCAGTTTATATTTAGGCAAAAAATTGTAGAAATCTACATGAGTTAAATTTAATGTTCAGCTGGGATGCAAAGTCAGCTAAGTCTCTTTTTGGATTTCAAGTAAGAGAACCTGTCTCTGCTAACTTAAGCGGAAACAAGTTATAAATTGTATGGATTCTGGTGCGTCTCACAGTCTGACGAAGATTTAAACACACAGGCTTCAATGAGGACGGGGAATCCGAGCACTTGTAACCTCGTCACAGGAGTTCAAGGATCTTTTCTTCGGAAGGCTGCTGCTAAAGTAACTCCATCCCAGTGACTTCTGCTTTTGTGTCCCTCAGGTCCCAAATTCCTCAGAGAGGGAATCCGGCCGCTCTGACCTGGGTCAGGAGTCCATGCCTGGGTCGGTGAGCTGTGGTCAGGGGTACAAGTCTGTCTTAGTCATCTAGTGTTGCTCTAACAGAATTACCACAAGTGGATGGCTTTAACAAAGAGAAGTTTATGTCCTCACTGTCCAGTAGGCTACAAGTCCAAATTCAGGGTGTCAGCTCCAGGGGAAGGCTTTCTCTGTTGACTCTGGAGAAAGATCCTTATCATCAATCTTCCCCTGGACTAGGAGCTTCTCCATGAAGGAACCTCGGGTCCAAAAGACATGCTCTGCTCCTGGCGCTGCTTTCTTGGTGGCATGAGGTCCCCAACTCTCTGCTTGCTTCCCTTTCCTTTTATCTCTTGTAAGATAAAAGGTGGTGCAGGCCACACCCCAGGGAAACTCCCTTTACTCTGGATCAGGGATGTGATCTGAGCAAAGGTGTTACATCCCACCCTAATCCTCTTTAACCACGGGCAGAGATTATGATTTACAACACAGGAAAATCACAAAATGGAGGACAACCACACAATACTGGGAATCATGGCCTAACCAAATTGACATACATTTTTGGGGGACAAAATTCAATCCATGACTATACCCCATGATCAAACATGCCTCATGGCCATACATAGCTCACAGATGTACCTCATGGCCATATATGCATCATGGCCATACATACCCCATGGCCAAACATGCTTCACAAACATACATACTTCACAGTCATACATGCATCACGGCCATACATACCTCATGGCTATACATACATCATGGCAATATATACCTCATGACCATATATACCCCATGGCCATATACGTGTCATGGCCCTACATACCTCACTGCCATACTTACCCCATGGCCATATATACCTCACGGCCAGACATACTTCACAGTCATACATACCCCATGATCATACATACCCCACGGCCACAGATACCTCATGGCCATGCACACCTCATGGCGAATCTGACTGGAACCTCTGCAGTGTTGGCCAGTTTATTCCAAGCTGCCCATCTTGTCTCCAGTTCTCCGTAAACTGGCCCTCACCTTCTAATTTCAATCTGCTTCCCCAACTAGGAAGAGATGTTTCTCAGGGACTGCAGACTATTCCATTCCGAGACCCACTGCCGACACCCCCTCCTCTGGGACTAGCCAGGACCTCTCCTCTGGCTAGGGCTTCGACTGAGCCCCAAGCTCCACCCTTCCCTGTAGCCTCCAGGGCCCAGCTGTCGGCCTTGTCACCAGTGATAGCCTACGGCCAATGGCAATGCTGTCTTTCTCAGAAGGGGTGGTGACTTACACTTGTTTACTGTTAGACACCAAACCCTCCACATCACCTATCAGACAAGTAGAAACACCCATCAGGAGGCGCCCCACACACAGGACCCTCAGCTAAGAGCACGCTCACCATGGATTCTCCAAATACACCGAGCCCTCATGCGATGGAGATGCTCTCACGTTTATTTCCATATTTTATTGAGTTGTGTAAAGTGATCCAGTACCCAGCATAGAGCCGTTGACTATAAAGCACCGAGGAAATATCTGTAGATTTGATTTGAGCTCTTCTGGAGGAGATAATGTATTATTGAAAGTCACAGCATGAAAATACTGCTGAAGAATTATATAGCTTCTTTCCAAAGTGTTCTGCATTTGTGTGTGTGTGTATAAACGTGAGTGTCTGTATATATATATATATACACACACAGATACACACATGCATAAATATATGACATTCATTTGTGTGTGTACATATGTATAAATATATAACAAATATATATAACATTCCTTTTCTAGCCTTATATAAAGCTAGTCTATTTAATCCACTTATAACAAATTTATTTTGTATTCAGACTCACGTTATTTTAATGCCCTGGGAATCTTCTAAGATTTCAAGTAGTTATTCTGAAACATTAATTTCTTCAAAAAAATAACATCTTTTGGAGCCCAAATACCAAGAATACAGATATACAGATTTCAAATTAGATACAAATTTAAATAACTCTTCCACTCCATTTAGCCAATTTATGAAATGACAAAAGCAATAGAAAAACAGAATAGAAGATGAAAAAGAAGCACATAGTAGAAGTTACTAACCTGGAAGTACATCTCCCTAAACTGATAGTCACTCACAGCCCAGGACAGACACAATCCTTGGACTTTTGGAGAGGAAACTCCTTTTGCTGGCATGAGAGATGAAGCACACACCATTGCCACAGAACAGTCTACTGCTCCTACAGGAATGTCAATGAGACCTAACCCTTCAGAGGCCCTGAAATGTCACACAACCTGATTTAGACATTTAGAGAGAACTTGATCTGCTTCTTACACAGTTAGAAAAATAGCAACTCCAAGCAAACTCTAATCATTTCATAGGAGTCCCTGGGTGGCACAAACGGTTAAGCACTAGACTACCAGCCAAAAGCGTGTGGTTCAAACACACCCAGACTTCTAACTGTTCTCTCTTAATTTCTTTGGAAGGCAGGTCTGGCCATCTGCTTCCAAAAGGTCATGGACTTGAAAACCCTATGGAGCAGTTCTACTCTGCACCCATGGGGTCACCATGAGTCTGAGTTGACTCGATGGCAACTGTTTAATCGTTCTACTGTAATGATGAGTCATTTTCGGCTTCCATCCCTGGGCCAGAAAACTGGTTTACCATAGCAGTGATTCCCACTCCTATTCAAGTGTCCTCTTCAATCTTGCTTTCTGTGACTTCGAGCTTTGTCTTGAAGGACAGATAACATGGAGGACATGACAGTATAAAGCCAAGATGTAGGAAAGCGGTGACGAAGCGAGGCAGAGGAATCGCCTAAGAATGGAGGTGGGGTCCACAGGAATGGGGAAAAGAAGGACTTCTCCCATCATCCGGCTTCAATCAACCCTTGCAGCCTCTCCTCCCCCTCACCTCTTCTGTTCTCAGTTTAAACACGGAAATGAGCAGTACTTCAATAAGAGGAATTTCCTCATTTTTAAAAAACATAATATTAAAATTTGGAAGAAACTAGCAATAGACCTCTCCCTGTCCTCTCTCCCTGTGGTGTTCCTATCTATCCGTCTTCCTCCAGCCCCTGTGTTGGCCAGCATCCTGCCATAGCCTCTGTCAACCCCACTTAAATGTACTGCAGTAGACTTTTAACTGTTCTCTCTTAAGTTTCTTGGTCGTATATTCTGCACTTCCAGCCATTACCTTCCCCAAAACACCACTCTGAGCGTGCCACTGACAGCACGTGAACCAAGTGTCCAATACATAAAATCAAACTCTCTCATGGAGCTGCTCTTTCCATGAGCCAGGGCCATTTCTTCCCTACTTTTCACTCTTCACCAGCAGGAATCCTCCAGTCCAGTCAGGCAGGTCCTGTTATCTGTCACAATAAATTTGTTCTGAGGTGTATGATGTTACCTCTGCCTAGAACGTTCTTTCCCTCTATACTTTCCTTCTAAATTCTACACATTCTCCAAGGCTCAGTTCACTTCCCATCCTCACTACAAAGTCTCATCCAAAGTTCATTGACACTTCCAGCTCCTAAATTACCAGAGACCACCCTTGACACAGACAAGAATGGTCCACGCCCTGTGCAGTACGTGAGCACACACCCACACTCACATATACTCACACACACTCATAAACTCACACACACATTCACACACATGCACTCACACTCAAGTACACACACTTTCACAGAAACGCACACTCACACAACTGACACTCATATAAACACACTCACATTCACCCACACACACATTCACACACTCACACATTCACACATGTTCTCACACACACACACATTGCATTCATTAAAGAACACACACGAGCACCTCTGCCCCTCAGAACCCAGTGGTCAGAGCTGGCAGAGGCAGCCCATGACATAAACTTCCCCTTCTGACCAACACTGCCTGAGCCCCCAGAGAAATGCTTCTCCACATCTCACTCCCCATGGTGCAGACGACCGTGGGTGGAAATATCAGGGATTTGGTCATGGCACTGCCAATGTTTGATAGGAACACTGCTTCACAGCACAGGGCCATTTCAGCAGTGGACGTGCTTTAGTAAGACAAGACAAGTCAACTCATCCACCCTTACTCTCAGTCTGCAGGGTGGGAGTGAAGGATTCCAGGACAGAGCTTCATTTCCCATGACAGCCAGCGTCCACTTCCTCACTTGAGTTCCTCTCCCAAATTGTGGCTGTGGTGTGTTCACAATTTAGTGTGGCATTTGCATGTTACCCATTGTGACTAAAAGCATTCTGCAATATGTTAAAGGGTTCATATTATCCTTAAATTTTTTTTGCAAAAATTGTATACTTATAGCATGCACAAAGTATGATACAAATTCTTTACACTGACAACTACATGAACACTGTGGGCTACAATTAAAAATATTTAATAAGATTTAATTAAATTTTCATAAAATAAATTGAAATTTTTGCTCTATTTAATATTGTTTTAGTTTTAATATTCACTAATTGTAATTTGTAAAATCTATAATTATCCATTTATTATAATAACTGAGTAATTTTTGGATATTTTCAGATATAATAAATGAAAAGATAACTTCATAAAATTATTTTAAAATTCATTGTACTGCAATACCATTATTTTAATTCTTAGTGTTTCAATCATTATTGCCACTAAAACCAAACCTGTTGCCATTGATTCAATTCCAACTCATAGTGACCGTACAGGACAGAGTAGAGCTGCCCCATTGGGTTTCCAATGAGTGGCTGGTGGATTCGAACTGCTGACTTTTTGGTTAGCAGCCAAGCTCTTAACCACTGCACCACCAAGGCTCCAATTATTGTCACTAGAAAACAAATTATGTGACAATCTTAATTATGAATAAATAACTTACTGGTTTTGCTGAAATGCAGTAAAATATTATGGAATAAGGATATAATGGATTATGAAATATGTCTATATTGATTTCACTATTATCTGTCATGATTGAATTGTGTCTCCAAAAAATATGTGTGAACTTGGTTATTCCATGATTCCCAGTATTCTGTGACTGTCCATCATTTTGTCATCTGATGTGATTTTTCTATGTGTGGTAGATCCTACCTCTATGAAGTTAATGAGGCAGGATTAAAAGCAGTTATATTGAGGCAGGACTCAATCTACAAGATTAGGTTGTGTCTTTAGTCAATCTCTTTTGAGATATAAAAGAGAGAAGAGAGCAGAGAGATTTGGGGACATCATACCAACAAGAAAGCAACGCAGGGAGCAGAGCGTGTCCTTTGGAACTGAGACGCTGAGAAGCTCCTAGTCCAGGAGAAGACTGATGACAAGGACCTTCTTTCAGAGCCGACAGAGGGAGAAGGTCTTCCCCTAGAGCTGGCGCCCTGAATTCAGACTTCTAGCCTCTTAGACCATAAGAGAATAAATTCTCTTTGTTAAAGCCATCCAATTGTGGTGTTTCTGTTATAGCAGCACCAGATGACTAAGACATCATTTAAACACTAACTAGACTATCAGAAGAACTCTCAGGCATTCTCAGTAGTGACTAAGTCAGCCATCACTCATCTTGTCTACTTTCAGTGTGAGGAAAACCAGAGCTACATCAGTATGAGAGACTGTCCACATAGGAGGGAGAAACATATTTATTTAACAGTTGGTTACTTTCTATATAATTTTAAAAAACATTAACATATGCTAGGTAGACCTTCATCTGTACTCCTGCCTCAGGACTTGCAGTTATTGGGCCATAAGAACATTTACCCAAAGTAAAATCTAAAACTAATACTTTTTCTGTCATTGTTTTCTCTTGTGGCATGCACGTCAGCCCTGTTTCCCCATTAAATGGTGAAGTGTAGCACCTTCCTTTGTCTACTGCTCATGGTATCCTTCACTACCCTGAGCAATTTGTTGGTCCTCAAATATTTGTTGGGAGTCCCTGGGCAGTTAAGTGCTTGGCTACTAATCGAAAGGTTGGAGGTTGGAATCCATCCACAGACCCCTTGGAAGAAAGGCCTGGTGATCTACTTTTGAAAAATCAGCCATTGGGAACCCTATGAAGCATAGTTCAATTCTAACACACATGGGGTCACCATGAGTAGGGGTCAACGGCAACGGGATTTTTAAAAAATATATGTTTACTGATTGGAAAGAGACAAGTGCACACAACTATGAAGTTATAAATAGCTGGTGTTCCCAAGCTGAGCTGGGTTTAGGCAGTAGTGGTAGCAAGGAGGTTGTCTAGCCTGGAAGACGGCGGCACCCCATGTAGGGCACGAGGACAGCACGGCAAGCTTGGGAGGGCTTCTTCAGGGAGTCTTTGCACAGTTCCTACTAACAGAAAACAGGTGAGCAAGCGTCCTCCTAGCAGAAAACCCGGATCCCACAGCTGCACAGCAACGCTCAATGGTGTTTAATTTGAAAATGAGGGGAGTGAGAAGTGTGTTCTTAGCAAGCAACTCTGCAGTCAATCTTTTTTGTAGCTCTCCTTTACAGCCATGTCAAAGCCCTCCATTTGCAGCCCTTCAGTGGGCTTGCTCAGAATCAATTTTCGTGTGAGCAGAAGTGAAAAGCTGCCCTGCCTAGCCTCACGGAAGAGAAAAAGCCTGATATTTAAAGCCAAACTGGCATTTAATGACTGCCAGTTTGCTATTAAATAATGGCTTTCTTTTAAAAAAAAAAAAAAAATTTAACCAAATACCAAAACCATTATTTTACAAAGACATTTGGGCTCAGCTGATTTCCAAAGCCATGTTTGAACAGCTGCAAAGCGGTTCAGTTACAGACATTTCTCGTGAACAGAGAGCCTAAAGTTGCAAAATGTGTGCTGTAAAATTGCTAAATAAAAACCAGCCTACTGCTCTAGTTTTAGGTGTTTTAGTAAATATTTGTTAAGATGGTGCCCAAGATAGTTTTTATTTTTGAAATAAAATGCACAATATTCCTCAACGATCAAATATCTGGTTTTCTGGAGGTGAGGTATTCTCATTACCCATTCCAAAACACATATGTTTATACATACATGAACAATGGTTTGAAAAGGGAGGTATATGAAAAGCAGAAGCTTGCAGAAAACAGGTTCTCGTATTTAACTGTGAAAAGGCTCTATTTCATATCACTTTTTTTTATTGTCTTATAATTTGAGTCAATGAATGTAAGTAAAACATTTAGATTTCAATTTATCTATACATATGTTCAAGTTAAGTTATGGTGAGACAAAATTCATGAAAGATTAAGCTCAAGGACTTGGACTGGATACCACCGATCAGAAAACGTTGTGCATTACATTAAAACAAGATTAAAATCTGAGCTACTCCTCTTCTGCTTCCTCTTTTCTTCTGGTCTCTTCTCTTTCTAGTCCAGAAGGCAACCCATGGGGCCCAGGGAGCCAGGCCTCTGTGCCTAGTCAGGCGCCAATGGGCAGGAGTCATGTGACCCGTGGGATGTCAGGGGCCACGGAAGAGAGGAGGGTTTCCACAGGAGGGACACATGCAGGGGGGACTGGAGCCAAGTTAGGGTGAGAGTGTCCATACACTGGGGCAGCCCAGCCAGACATCAGAGCCCACACCAGGGGGGAAAGCACTGTGCTTGAGGATAGCCTGGGCCAGGTGACAGGTTGTGCACGTGGAGTGGAGTGCGGTGACAAGGACATTCGTGTGGAAAGAAGAGGTAGGGGCAGCAACAGAGGACTGGATCCATGGTGGGGTGGGGTGGGTTGACCAAATAAGTAAATATTAATAGTATAATGTGAGTTATTGTCAGAGAAGGAGTTTCACATATGGAAACAAGAAAAACTAGAAAAACTTGTAGTGTGGGTTAAAACTGATGATATTGCTGGGAATTCATGCTTTTTGATATATATAGGAACACATACACATAACCCATTGCTTCAAGTCAATTTCGACTCATAGTGACCCTACAGGACAGAGTAGAACTGCCTCATAGGTTTTCCAAAGAACAGCTATTGCATTCAAACTGCCGACCTTTTGGATAGCAGCCGAACATTAACCACTGCGCCACCACGGCTCCAAATAAATATGGATGTAAATGAATATATACATGTGTGCATATACACATTCATGCACACATGCCCTCACTCTGTTCACTGAGAGCGTCTGGGCGCAGCAGCAACCCGACCTCGATGAGCACACCTAGTGCCCAGATCTTGGTGTCTGTATATCACCCTCCAAGAAACCGGCTCCTTGGAGAAAGCGCTGATTCCAGGACCTGTGCAGGGAAAGAAGGTGAGCCCTGGGCATCTTACTGTGCCAGGAAGGGAGAAAGCGCTCAAAGAGAGAGGGAACGTGTCCAAAGAACACAGAAGGCTGCCTGAAGAAGTTCAATCAGTAGCCACATCTGGGGATTTGAGCATCAGAATAGATTATAATAACGGATTATAACACACTGAATAAAATAAGAAACTGTGAGTCTATAAAGAAGGAAATAGATAAATTGCAAGTTTGATGGGGAACAGGACAGTTACCATGGTCTCAAACTAACTCCCCACAAAATATTTACTCATTACAAAAGATAAAAGTATTTTTATGAAGAAGCTTGGCAAATGTCACCTTGATCAAGTGATCAAGCTCATCATCAGTAGTGGGGGCAGACCAAAATTGTTCGCCACTTGATGGAAGAAGAACACAGCGTCTCTTCTGTGATATCCCCGCCAAAGATGCATAGTCTGAATCCAAGCACGAGGAAACATCAGAAAAACCCAAACTGAGGTAAATTCTACAAAATAATTGTCCTATAACCTTCAAACATGTCACGGCTATGGAAATTAAGGAAAGGTTGATGAATGCTTCCGGATTGAAGAAGACTAAAGAAACTTTACAACAGATTCGGAATGGTATCCCTGTGCTAGGAAGGACATCATTGGGACAACTGTCACAAGTCCCTGAGGCCTGAGGAGGAGACGGTAGCAGTGCACCTGTTCACTAAGGGTTGTGTTGTGCCGACGTAGGAGAATGACCTGCCGTGTAGAAAATAAACACTAACATCTTTGAGAGTGATGAGCCATCAATCCAACAACTTACTCTCAAGTGGTTTAACAAAAAAAGAAAAGTACTTTGTAGCTCTCTTGCAACTCTTCCGTTGGCTTGGGACTATCTAAAGAAAAAGAAAAGAAATTCTAAGCCTTAACGTATAAAGAAGCTCTCCTCTTGAAAGGTAATACAAAATAATCTGAGAGAAGCCCTAAAACTAATTTATCGGAATTCTCTTCCCTCAGCTGACTGTATTCCCATTTTTCATTCAGGTAATATGGTCAGAGGCCACCCTGTGAGCCTACAGTCTATTATTGCTAACATGATAGGGAGATGCCGGGCAGACTTGCGCCGCCTTCTACAGCGCCGAAAATCCGGTAAAGGGAAGGTCCTCCCCATTGACTAAGAACGATCTTTTGAAAGGACCATTTTAGGATATGATTTCCTGAATGCCAGATGAAGAACTCCTGGCAGGAAAGGACCCAGAAAGAAGCCCATATTCAGGGTAGGCTTACTTAATCCTTCTCTTTGCAAACCTATTTTGACAATATGAGATGGGGTAGAAAATGTCACCTCCCAGGGAGAAGCCATGCCCTGGTGTGGGGAGCTGGAGTCCGAGGACCAGGGTGGCGCCCTCTGCCGGCAGGACCTGCCATAGCAGCCCAGGAAGAGATGCCCTCAATCAGCATGGTGGGGTAGGGCCCAGGTGCAAGTGGGTGGTTGCCCTGCGGGGGCTGGGGGGTGGGTGGAATCAGAAGAACCAGTGGCCAGAAATGGAACACCGCCTAAGAGACAAAGTAACCCGGAACACAGGCTCTAAGAGTGAAAAGCAGTTAGCCAAACATGACCCACATGCCAAGCACCACACTCAGAAAGGACTCGAAAGGCAAGCAGTACTAGACAGAGGGTAGCGGGGGCCAGACCGACCTCCCCCAGTGCGAGCGTGCCTGCTGAGAATCCGGTTGGTGCTGCATGGGGCCCAGTCTCCTTTCTTCCAAACACTCCTCCTTCTGGTTCCTTGTCCCCTGGAAGTTACTTACATGGACTAGAGGCAGGTGAAGGCTACAGGTGTCCTGCTCCACAAGTCACTGCAGGTGTAGCTCACAATGACGTCAAGGCTCATAGTAGTACAGCAAGTTACCAAGGTTAGTTCACCCAAGTGTACTTGGACCTCCGCGGCTATCAGGTCATTTGGGGTAGATATCAGTGCTCATCTTGGGAGAGAATTCATGAACAGAGGTCCCCAGAAGGCTGATTCCTTTAGACTATCTCATATGCCCCTCCTCTTAACTCTCTCATGGTGAAACTACCAAACCCATTCACCTTCTCTCTCTCCTAGGAGATTTCAAAGATATTTGGGCTTAGCTGATTTCCAAAGCCATTTTTGAACAGCTGCAAAGCAGTTCAGTTCGAGACAGCTCCTACAATAAGACCTTATAACTCTGCCTGAACAAATTAGTGCCTTTGTTCCCAAACAGAAATGGAAAGAACTATCAATTACTACTTTATGACATTCAACAGTGCCATCATTGGAGGCTACCAAATAAATTATATTCAACTAAGTGATGACGGAGTGCCAAGTTTGAGTCTCTTATTTCTGAAGATAATTATTTTCTTGGTTGCACCACACCAATACGTAATCACAAATTGTTTACAGAAGACTGGACACTCTGTTGGAGCAAGGCCCTATGAAACTTTAGACTTAGACATACGCAATCAAAGTCTCTAAAGCTGGGCTGGACTTTTGACAAATAAATCACAATACTTTCCAGTTGGTTTTTCATAGTTTCTGTTTGAGGAGATACATAATAAAATACCATATTACTGGTCTGACCTCCCTCTAACACCCACCACAAATATAATAATATTTTGCTCTCGTCTCTGAAAAAAATGAAAAGAACAATTTGGAGTTCTTAACTATCATTCTCAAATAAGTTACGTTAAGACCTGTATGTACACCTTTCTGAGAAAGTTAAATTGCACATTATTGCAAGAGCATTTGAAGCTTGTAAAGTTTCTATGATGCTGTTTAATGTTGCTACTCTTTACTCTTTGCCATCAATTCCGACTCATAAAAACTCTGTAGGACAGAGAAGAACTGCCCCATAGGGTTTCCAAGGAGCAGCTGGTGGGTTCAAACTGCCAACCTTTTGGTTAGTAGCTGAGCTCTTAACCACTGAGCCACCAGGGCTCCAAAAGAACATAAAAGGATCTCTCAAACCCATCTCCAATGATGTGATGGAGTGATGCTTGGCTATCACTATGCAAATCGTTTCTGGATTAAAAGGGGCCATAAACCTCTCCTTCTGGAAGCAAGTACCTGGTGTTATGGACTGAATTGTGTCCTCTAAAATACGTGTTAAGTCCTCACCTCTGTACTTATAACTATGACCCTATTGGGAAATAGGAGTTTTCCTTAGTTTTGCTAATGAAGTCATACCAGTGTTGAGTGAGTCCTGAACCTGATCACTTCTGAGTTACAAAAAGAGCAGCACAGACACAGAGACACACACGGGGGGAAGACAGATGCTATGGAATGCCAAGGATCACCAAGGAACTCCAAGGAAGTCCCAGGGCTACTGACAAGGAAGGATCTCCCCTAGAGCCACAGCCTGAATTTGAACTTCTAGCCTACTGAACTGTGAGAAAATAAGTTCTGTTCTTTACAGCCACCCACTGATGGTATATTTTGTTATGGCAGCACTAGGAGACTAATAAGACGCCTGGTGACAGACAAAGCCCTGTGTCTCCTGCCTAGAACACTAGGAACCCAGTTCTGCATAGACACATGGAAGGGAGGGTCCACTGAAATGGAAGGACTGAGACCAGGAGAGTGTGGTCTGAATGCTGTGCATTATTATTTTTTGAGGGTTTCCAGGTCTCTTGACTTTATGAATTATCATTTAAAAGAGCTAAAAAAAAATTAGAATTGAATAAAAAGAAGGAAGTGTATTTTGATTTTGAAAAATACCTAATAGAGCTTCATACCCATTCTCACTATCCAATAATCAAGCATTAGAGAATTGACAACACTATTAATATGTAAGAAACAAAACAATAAAGTGATAAATGCATGGTAGTATGTTTGCTTGGGTTGGGAAACCCCTATGTGACAGCCTGTACTGGTTCTACATGCCAACAAGAATTTATCCATTGTCTTAGTTTTTTAGGGCTACTATAACAGAAATGGAAACCCTGGTGGTGTAGTGGTTAAGTGCCACGGCTGGTAACCAAAAGGTGGGCAGTTTGCATCCACCAGGCCCTCCCTGGAAACCCTATGGAGCAGTTCTACTCTGTCCTATAGAGTCGCTATAAGTCAGAATTGACTCGACGACAACGGGCTCACAGAAATGGAGCCCTGGTGGTGCAGTGGTTAAGAGCTCAGCCACTAACCAAAAGGTTGGCAGTCCAAATCCACCATCGGCTCCTTGGAAACCCTATCAGGTAGTTCTACTGTTCTATAGGGTCTTTATGAGTCAGAATCAACTCAGTGGCAATGGGTTTGTTTGGTTATAACAGAAATACCACAAGTGGGTGGCTTTAACAAACAGAAATTTATTTCCTCACAGTTTAGCAGGCCAGAAGTCCAAGTTTAGGGCATAGGCTCTAGAGAAAGGCTCTCTCTCTCTTGGCTCTGGGGAAGGTCCTTTTCAGCTTCTGTTCCTCGGTTCCTTGGCATTCGTGTGGCACGGCATTTGTCTTCCCCTATCTCGGCCTGCTTCTCTGTGTCTAATCTGCTAGTTTTATATCTCAAAAGTGATTAACTTAAGACACACCCTACACTGATATGACTTCATTAACATAACAAAGAAAACCCTATCCACAAATGGATTACATCCACAAATACAGGGGTAAGGATTTACAACACGTACTGAGGGAGGAGGGGGCACATCTCAATCCATAACATCCATCATGATCCAAAGCAACCATCTCGTATATCCATAAACTCCAAGCTGCCTTGTCTCCTACACCACAATCCTTTACTAACTTTTACATATATATATATGATTTATACTTATATATATATATATATATATATATATATACAGCAAAATGGGAAACACACATTCTTTCTCTCTGGATAAAATAGACCCAATGTCCCAACAAGGACCACCTTTTGGGAGCCTCCAGCAGGGGTTGTCAGTGTTTGGCAGAGAGTAAGGGTCTCCCATTGGGTGCTCCAAAATTATTGTATAAATCTGAGTATCAACACTGGGATTTCTGGTAAACAGATATGAGCTAACAATCTCTGCTACTCCCACCATGAGCAGCCATGGTGATGAACCAAAAACCAAAACCAAACCCATTGCTGTTGAGCCGATTCCGACTCATAGCAACCTCATAGGACAGAGTAGAACTGCCCCATAGGGTTTCCAAGGAGCAGCTGCTGGATTTGAACTGCCAACCTTTTGGTTAGCAACCGTCGCTCTTAACCACTACACCACCAGGGTTTCCGATCCAACTCACAGCGAACCTATAAAAACCAAACCTGTTGCCGTCGAGTCAATTCTGACTCATAATGACCCTATAGGACAGAGCAGAACTGCCCCATAGGGTTTCCAAGAAAAGGCTGGTGGATTTGAACTGCTGACCTTATGGTTAGCAGCCTAACGCTTAACCACAAACACTTTACCAGTTACCAGGGCTCCACGGTGATGAACAGTAAGTAGTAAAATGCCCTGTAACTCATTTTTTCACACTTCCTTGATCCATTTCCAGTAGACGGGAGCAGACTGCACAAGAAGGCTGGCCCAGGAAGAATTAAAAAGCGATGTGAGTAAAACGCTTCTGAGCTCTGGAATTGCACAGGAATCGAACTGGTTCTCAAGTGTGGTTGGGTGAAGGCGATGTAAAACCCCAAGGGAGCTGCAGGAAGACTTAACCAGAAAAATCTACGAAGTTCAGAGTCACTGAGCTTTCAGAAATTTCTAATGGGTGATGTGGGACAAGGTTAAAAACGGAAACAAAACCTGGTCATCTGTCTTTACAGATATTTCCTTCTCTCTGTATGTTGGCTATTACAAGCGGCTGGTTTTGTCTTACTAGTGTATGGATAAATGATGACTTCTGACCTGTTCCTAAACAAATGCTTTTGGTTTGTCTCTCCTCCTTGTAATCATAATATTTGCCTTCTTTTATAGATTTGGTATAAAAGACAAGCCTTATAGTAAATGGGCTCAAACATAGCAACGATTGTGAGGATGGCGCAGGACCGGGCAGTGTTTCCTTCTGTCGTAAACAGGGTCACTGTGAGTTGGAACTGACTCAATGGCACCTAACAACAACAATAGTACAGGTTCATCTCCTCTTTTGCACCGACTCCGGAATTAGGAGTTATTGTCCCCAAGTATATGGTGGTATCTTGGTAACAGTCACATAAGAAACTATAGCTGAGGGGGAAAAAGTCTTCCGTGCTTTGCACTGGATTCTCTCCTTAAAACATGTATGTATGGGGCAAGGTGACAGGCTGCCCAGATCCCCCTTCAGCCATGAAAGGCTCCTTCTCTGAGCTGCTAAGGAGCTGCCTGGTGGTGGTCCTAAGCTTCAGCCCCTCCAGTCTGCCTCAGCTCCAGAGCGCTGCCCCGTGAAGGTCATACTCCTTCCCAAGGTGGCCTCCATCCTATGACTAGTGGGCACAGGGACAAAGGACCACCTCTCACCCCAACTCTGAAGGGCTCCCTGTGGCTTAGGCTGAGGCCCTCATGGACTGCACCACAGCTCAGCGTTCCATCTGCTCAGCCCTGCCTCCATGCCCCCCACAGTTGTCTTTCCCACTACACCCCCAAAAAATGCCTTGCACACTAATCTCCACCTCAGTCTGCTTACTGGAGATCCCAACCTGAGACAAGATGCAATATTCAATCAAACGTGAGCAAAATATCCGTTCATGGTTTAATGTAATTGGTGGCAAAAATGGTTAAGCACTCGACTACTAGCAAACACCATTCCGGTAAACTACACACAACGTTCATTGGTTGACTGAGTTGGGTATACACAGGAGTGATTCTAGTTTTAAATCAATGTAACTTCTCACTAGATCCCCACTGAAGGGGAGTATGAGTTTTAGTCCCGTCTTCCTCCTCAAAAGGCTCTTCTAAAGTAGCCTCTTCTGTTCTGAGGCGCACTCTCTCTTCCTCAGTCCCACACCTCCACACTGGCTCTTGCTCCCCTGTCAAGATACGTACTGCTCCCGTTATACAAGCTATCAAATCTCTGACTTCCTGTCACTGAGATCCACGTGCTATCCACTCCAACCCCAAAAGCCTGGTGCTTCTATCCCTTGTGCAGTTATGTTTCCTTTTTGATCTCTGTTTCTTTTTTCTTTGCATCAATGTCACAACTCCTTTGTTTGACGAGGAGGAGAACATTTCTTCTCTCTGCAAACGGGAGATGTTATGCATTTTCTCCATTGTGGAAGTCTGTGCTACAGAAAATTATCCTCTGGAAAACACGTACGAATTTTCTGCACCCCGGATAAAAGACAAAGGGAAACAGCATTTGGTAGATGTGCTCCCTTCTAAGGTAAGCCTATCAGCTGAATTGTCTTCTTAGTGCATCCCTTTAATAAATGCAAATAGATTGTACGAGAACAAACCGACTGAATTAATTACATTTTCCAACATTTGCAGTTGGAGACGATTGCATGTAGAAAGACACAAATGCGGATCTGCGTCATGCTGGTAGAGCCCTCGCATTTGTGGAGCAAGTATCCGGAGTGAGTAGTAAGATGGGTCACATCATAAAAGTGGGCTTTCTGATATAGAAGAAATCTCTGACAAGATGTTTAAGCTCTGGGGGCTGTCGGAGGAAAGGCTTTTGGGTTATTAGCTGTTCATATTCTGGCAGTAAAAATGTTCTCCTGAGATTGAGGAAAGTCAGAGTGAGCTGACATTACAGGACTACTTTTCCCCCGACACTCGTGAGGAGTCAGTGCTGAGGTCCAGGGATGGGGAAGGGTTGTCCTCATGAGGAGTTAACACTGGGGTCCAGGGAGCAGGAAGGACTGTCATCTGTGAGGACTCAGCGCTGAGGTTGAGGGATGGGGAATGGTTGTCCTCATGAGGACTCAACACTGAGGTCCAGGGAGGGGGAAGGACTGTGGTCTGTGAGAAGTCAACACTGAGGTCCAGGGAGGGAAGGGCTGTAGTCTGTGAGGACTCAACACTGAGGTCCAGGGAGGGGAAGGGCTGCCCTCATGAGGAGTCACCACTGAGATCCAGGGAGGATGAAGGGCTGTGGTC
>NW_004444029.1:3907096-3932992 GCF_000243295.1 Trichechus manatus latirostris
CCATAACATCCATCATGATCCAAAGCAACCATCTCGTATATCCATAAACTCCAAGCTGCCTTGTCTCCTACACCACAATCCTTTACTAACTTTTATATATATATATATGATTTATACTTATATATATATATATATATATATATATATACAGCAAAATGGGAAACACACATTCTTTCTCTCTGGATAAAATAGACCCAATGTCCCAACAAGGACCACCTTTTGGGAGCCTCCAGCAGGGGTTGTCAGTGTTTGGCAGAGAGTAAGGGTCTCCCATTGGGTGCTCCAAAATTATTGTATAAATCTGAGTATCAACACTGGGATTTCTGGTAAACAGATATGAGCTAACAATCTCTGCTACTCCCACCATGAGCAGCCATGGTGATGAACCAAAAACCAAAACCAAACCCATTGCTGTTGAGCCGATTCCGACTCATAGCAACCTCATAGGACAGAGTAGAACTGCCCCATAGGGTTTCCAAGGAGCAGCTGCTGGATTTGAACTGCCAACCTTTTGGTTAGCAACCGTCGCTCTTAACCACTACACCACCAGGGTTTCCGATCCAACTCACAGCGAACCTATAAAAACCAAACCTGTTGCCGTCGAGTCAATTCTGACTCATAATGACCCTATAGGACAGAGCAGAACTGCCCCATAGGGTTTCCAAGAAAAGGCTGGTGGATTTGAACTGCTGACCTTATGGTTAGCAGCCTAACGCTTAACCACAAACACTTTACCAGTTACCAGGGCTCCACGGTGATGAACAGTAAGTAGTAAAATGCCCTGTAACTCATTTTTTCACACTTCCTTGATCCATTTCCAGTAGACGGGAGCAGACTGCACAAGAAGGCTGGCCCAGGAAGAATTAAAAAGCGATGTGAGTAAAACGCTTCTGAGCTCTGGAATTGCACAGGAATCGAACTGGTTCTCAAGTGTGGTTGGGTGAAGGCGATGTAAAACCCCAAGGGAGCTGCAGGAAGACTTAACCAGAAAAATCTACGAAGTTCAGAGTCACTGAGCTTTCAGAAATTTCTAATGGGTGATGTGGGACAAGGTTAAAAACGGAAACAAAACCTGGTCATCTGTCTTTACAGATATTTCCTTCTCTCTGTATGTTGGCTATTACAAGCGGCTGGTTTTGTCTTACTAGTGTATGGATAAATGATGACTTCTGACCTGTTCCTAAACAAATGCTTTTGGTTTGTCTCTCCTCCTTGTAATCATAATATTTGCCTTCTTTTATAGATTTGGTATAAAAGACAAGCCTTATAGTAAATGGGCTCAAACATAGCAACGATTGTGAGGATGGCGCAGGACCGGGCAGTGTTTCCTTCTGTCGTAAACAGGGTCACTGTGAGTTGGAACTGACTCAATGGCACCTAACAACAACAATAGTACAGGTTCATCTCCTCTTTTGCACCGACTCCGGAATTAGGAGTTATTGTCCCCAAGTATATGGTGGTATCTTGGTAACAGTCACATAAGAAACTATAGCTGAGGGGGAAAAAGTCTTCCGTGCTTTGCACTGGATTCTCTCCTTAAAACATGTATGTATGGGGCAAGGTGACAGGCTGCCCAGATCCCCCTTCAGCCATGAAAGGCTCCTTCTCTGAGCTGCTAAGGAGCTGCCTGGTGGTGGTCCTAAGCTTCAGCCCCTCCAGTCTGCCTCAGCTCCAGAGCGCTGCCCCGTGAAGGTCATACTCCTTCCCAAGGTGGCCTCCATCCTATGACTAGTGGGCACAGGGACAAAGGACCACCTCTCACCCCAACTCTGAAGGGCTCCCTGTGGCTTAGGCTGAGGCCCTCATGGACTGCACCACAGCTCAGCGTTCCATCTGCTCAGCCCTGCCTCCATGCCCCCCACAGTTGTCTTTCCCACTACACCCCCAAAAAATGCCTTGCACACTAATCTCCACCTCAGTCTGCTTACTGGAGATCCCAACCTGAGACAAGATGCAATATTCAATCAAACGTGAGCAAAATATCCGTTCATGGTTTAATGTAATTGGTGGCAAAAATGGTTAAGCACTCGACTACTAGCAAACACCATTCCGGTAAACTACACACAACGTTCATTGGTTGACTGAGTTGGGTATACACAGGAGTGATTCTAGTTTTAAATCAATGTAACTTCTCACTAGATCCCCACTGAAGGGGAGTATGAGTTTTAGTCCCGTCTTCCTCCTCAAAAGGCTCTTCTAAAGTAGCCTCTTCTGTTCTGAGGCGCACTCTCTCTTCCTCAGTCCCACACCTCCACACTGGCTCTTGCTCCCCTGTCAAGATACGTACTGCTCCCGTTATACAAGCTATCAAATCTCTGACTTCCTGTCACTGAGATCCACGTGCTATCCACTCCAACCCCAAAAGCCTGGTGCTTCTATCCCTTGTGCAGTTATGTTTCCTTTTTGATCTCTGTTTCTTTTTTCTTTGCATCAATGTCACAACTCCTTTGTTTGACGAGGAGGAGAACATTTCTTCTCTCTGCAAACGGGAGATGTTATGCATTTTCTCCATTGTGGAAGTCTGTGCTACAGAAAATTATCCTCTGGAAAACACGTACGAATTTTCTGCACCCCGGATAAAAGACAAAGGGAAACAGCATTTGGTAGATGTGCTCCCTTCTAAGGTAAGCCTATCAGCTGAATTGTCTTCTTAGTGCATCCCTTTAATAAATGCAAATAGATTGTACGAGAACAAACCGACTGAATTAATTACATTTTCCAACATTTGCAGTTGGAGACGATTGCATGTAGAAAGACACAAATGCGGATCTGCGTCATGCTGGTAGAGCCCTCGCATTTGTGGAGCAAGTATCCGGAGTGAGTAGTAAGATGGGTCACATCATAAAAGTGGGCTTTCTGATATAGAAGAAATCTCTGACAAGATGTTTAAGCTCTGGGGGCTGTCGGAGGAAAGGCTTTTGGGTTATTAGCTGTTCATATTCTGGCAGTAAAAATGTTCTCCTGAGATTGAGGAAAGTCAGAGTGAGCTGACATTACAGGACTACTTTTCCCCCGACACTCGTGAGGAGTCAGTGCTGAGGTCCAGGGATGGGGAAGGGTTGTCCTCATGAGGAGTTAACACTGGGGTCCAGGGAGCAGGAAGGACTGTCATCTGTGAGGACTCAGCGCTGAGGTTGAGGGATGGGGAATGGTTGTCCTCATGAGGACTCAACACTGAGGTCCAGGGAGGGGGAAGGACTGTGGTCTGTGAGAAGTCAACACTGAGGTCCAGGGAGGGAAGGGCTGTAGTCTGTGAGGACTCAACACTGAGGTCCAGGGAGGGGAAGGGCTGCCCTCATGAGGAGTCACCACTGAGATCCAGGGAGGATGAAGGGCTGTGGTCAGATACACCATTGTATTTTTTCTACCTTAACTGGACCCATTCTCCTGTCTTCTTTTTGAATTTCATTTGGCACTTTCAGAGTTCTTTAAATGATAACGTAATTGTAACTCTATAAGTTTATACGAGTGTTGCAATTTCTCATTTTGCCTTTATATAAGGATGTTGTCTTGATGTTTTTATAGTTAATTTTAACCCAAATATAAAAACTTGAGATGCTACATGAGTTTAAAACAAGAACAAAAAGCCACCAACCCATAGGTAAATGCAGCATTTCATTTTAACCTATCCACCGCAAGTAGTATAAAGTTAAATATTGTGTGCCTTACCTAAGCTCTCCCCCCACTGCCACTATTAAGTGAAACAGACTTGTACATGTGAAAAGAAGTCTGTGTTTTGTGAGAGTTCAGTGGGAACCACACCTTACTCAGGATTTAATGGGGAGCTAACACTCTCAGGAGTCCCTGGATGGTGCAAATGGTTAAGCATTCAACTAATAGCCAAAAGGTTGGCAGTTCAAATCCATGCAGAGGCACCTCAGAAGACAGTCCTGGTGATGTGCTTCAGGAAGATCACAGCCTTGAAAACCTTGTGGAGCAGTTGTATTATGCAAACATGGCTCACCACAAGTCAGAATAAACTCAACTGGAATTACCAACAACAACAACGATCTCAGAGAGGAAATGAGGTCCAGGCCTAGGTGGACAGAGGGGAGGCAGAAATTCCCAGAATTCCAGGTCACCAGGCAGGCAATGTTGACTCTGTCGACTCTGGAGGGAAGGCTCCCAGCTTCATGAGGACCAATTGCTTTTTGAGAGTATGGGATGAAGGAGCTGGACAGCAGGGTAACAAACATTGTCTCTTCTAGAGATAGAAAGCCCCATCATCTTCTGCTTCCCAAGCAAACACACAGAGCTGCACCTGCAGAAAGTCTCCTAGCACAGCTGAGGGGCAAGCGGGAGGGGGGTCTACTCCGCACTCCACTCATGATGCTGTGCAACCCAGCTTGGGAGTGCCGCACCTGAGAAGTTGTTGTTGTTGTTGTTATTGTTAGGCGCTGTCAAGTCAGTTCTGACTCATAGTGACCCTATGTGCAACAGACCGAAATACTGCCTGGTCCTGCGCCATCCTCACAATCATTGCTGTCTTTGAGAACACTGTTGCAGCCACTGTGTCAGTCCATCCTGTTGAAGGTCTTCCTCTCTTTGGCTTATCTTCTACTTTACCAAGCATGATGTCCTTCTCCAGGGACTGGTCCTTTCTGATAAGATGTCCAAAGTACGGGAGACAAAGTCTCGACATCCCTGCTTCTAAGGAACATTCTGGCTGTACTTCTTCCAAAACAGATTTGTTCTTTCTTCTGGAAGTCGATGGTATATTCAATATTCTTCACCAACACCATAATTCAAATGCATCAATTCTTCTTTGGTCTTCCTTATTTGTTGTCCAGCTTTCACATGCATATGAGGCAACTGAAAATACTATGGATTGGGTCAGGCACATGTTAGCCCTCAAAGTGACCTCTTTGCTTTTTAACATTTTAGAGAGGTCTTTTGCAGCAGATATGCCCAATGCAATATGCTGTTTGATGTCTTGACTGCTTCCATGGGCACTGATTGTGGATCCAAGTAAAATGAAATCCTTGACAACTTCAATCTTTTCTCCATTCATCATGATGTTGCCGATTGATCCAGTTGTGAGGATTTTTGTTTTCTTTATGTTGAGATGTAATCCATACTGAAGTCTGTGGTCTTTGATCTTCATCATTAAGTGCTTGAAGTTCTCTTCCCTTTCAGCAAGCAAGGTTGTGTCATCTGTATATCACAGGTTGTTAATGAGTCTTCTTCCAATCCTGATAACATGTTCTTCTTCATATAGTTCAACTTCTCAAATTATTTGCTCAGCATGCAGATTGGATAAGTATGGTGAAAGGATACAACCCTGACACACACCTTTCCTGACTTTAAACCCCATAGCATCCCCTTGTTCTGTTCACTTGACTGCCTCTTGGTCTACATACAAGTTCCTCATGAGCACAATTAAGTGTCCTGGAATTCCCATTCTTCCTAATGTTATCAATAATTTTTCATGATCCACACAGTTGAATGCCTTTACATAGTCATTAAAACACAGGTAAACATCTTTCTGGGAAACCCTGGTGGTGTAGTGGTTAAGAGCTACAGCTGCTAACCAAAAGGTCGGCAGTTCAAATCCAGCAGGCCCTCTTTGGAAACCCTCCTGGTAATCTCTGCTTTCAGCCAAGATCCATCCGACATCAGCAAACAATATCCCTCATTGCACGTCCTCTTCTGAATTTGGCTTGAATTTCTGGCAGTTCCCTGTCGATGTACTGTCGCAACCGTATTTGACCACTATCTTCAGCAAAATTTTACTTGCATGTGACATTAACGATATTGTTTGATAATTTCTGTATTGTGTTGGATCACCTTTCTTTGGAAAGGGCAGCAGAGGTAGGGGTGCCTTCAATTTCTCATCAGGATACCACAAGATAAAGCAGAGACCAGCCCTGTCCTCCTCTCCGTCCTGGCCCCCTTCTCCCTGTCTCTCTTCTTTCCCCTTTCTTCCCTCCCTTTTCCCTGCCTGCCCCCTTCCTCAATCCAGTTCCCTCCCTCTCCTCCTTCTGAATGTTTACAGGAACACTATGTGGTTGTGCCAAAAAGGTGAATTTGACTCCATTAATGAATCAAGGAAGAATAATGAAATATGGGGCTTGTGAGGAAGGGATTAAGGAGGGAGGAATTGGTGGGGTTATTAAAATCCAGGTCTGAAGGCGAGGAATGGGTTGGGGGATTTGAGCAACTAATGCCGTGATGGAAAAAACATTTGAGAAAAACCTGTCTTATAAGTGCATATCTGGACAATCTGCCACAAAAGACCTCTTCAAAGTGTTAATAAACAAAGATGTCACTTTGAGGACTAAGGTGTGACTGACCCAGGCCATACATAGTATTTTCAATTGCCTCATATGCATGCGAAAGCTGGACAATGAGTAAGACCAAAGAAGAACTGATGCATTTGAATTATAGTGTTGGTGAAGAATACTGAATATACCATGGACTGCCAGAAGAACAAACAAATCTGTCTTGGAAGAAGTAGTGGCAGAATGCTCTTTAGAAGACAGGATGGCAAGACTGTCTCATGTACTTTGGACATGTTATCAGGAGGGACAAGTCCCAGGAGAAGGACAACATGCTTGGTAAAGTAGGTGGTCAGTAAAGAAAGGAAGACCCTCAACAAGATGGATTGACACAGTGGCTGCAACAACAGGCTCAAACATATCAATAATTGTGAGGATAGCAGAGGACCAGGCAGTGTTTCGTTCTGTCGTTCACAGGATTGCTATGAACCGGAAGCAACTCAACAACACCTAACAACAACAAGTATATACAGAGTGAACCAGGCCAAGCAGAGACTAGAAAGATTTATTTCCAGTTCTCATAAAGGAGTGAATTATAAGAAAATATTTGTGAGGGAGAGAAGAACAGTTGGACTACTTTCAACCAAGTGGAACCAGCCAAGAATATACTCAGGAAAATCAGTCGAGGTTAACTGAGACATGCTTATAAAAACAAGCTCATGAAATAACTGAGTTCTGGTAGCAGAACACATTTTTCATATACTGTTACTTGAATTTTGGAAACTTCCCCACATGAGCAGTTTGAACAGGTGTGGAAACAAGACAAAACAAAAGCAGAATATTGCAGAATACCAGATATATGTATTTATACCGTGTGGGAACAGAACACTTCTATCTGTGGTGTGTGTGTGTACATGTGTGTGTTCTAGAGGAGTGGTTAATTCCTTCCTAATAACAAAAACCCTGAACAAGGCTGACTGGTTAACAGATAGGTAAGGGACAGGCCCCTTCTTCCCCTCATGATTCCTCCCAATACCAAAAATTCAAATTGGAAATGTAAAGCAAAAATTTTAGGTCTTGTAAGTAGAGATCTATCCCCATATACTTTGAAAATTGTAATAGAATTCCAAGACTCAATCTTGACAACTTATCTCCAGCATTTAATTTTATTCTTTTCCATTATAATTGAGCACACAATCAGCTCAGCACTTGACTATAGCTAAGAAATCACCAATTTTTACATAGCCAATTATTTCAATTTTTGTCTCAATTTAATGAAGTTTATGAGACCTATACTTATCACTTTTTGTATTTATCACTCCATTTTTTTTCAAAATCAATAAGGGCAAGTGCAATAAAATATTCAAATAATGAAACAAACACAGCTGTGCAAAATTCTCCAAAACAGAATTTATAAGTGAGAATCAGTGCATAGTAACATAAAACAAAATAAGGTCTCCCCTTATCTGGAAATGGGGACAATACAGACTTTCAAGTTTCAGATGAGGATTAATAAAATGATATATGTAAAGCAACTACGATAGCATCTAGCACAAGGTATTTGTTCATTTATTCATTCAATATGTACCTCCACAGGACCAATACTGTATGTAGTAGGCAGTCGGGGTCCAATAGGAAACAGGACAGGTACAGTACCTGCCCTGACAGCGCTCAGAGACTTAGGAAGGAGGAAATCGCAGTAGTGTAAAAATGTGATCGGAGACCAGTGGTTGCAATGGGAAACACATAGAAGTGTACAGACATGAGAGTCAAAGGAGGCTTCCAAAGTCTTCTCAGCTGGGAATGAGCCCACTAAACATGGTGGAGGGAGGTTCTAAGCGTATGATATGGTATGACTAAAGGCAAAGGGGCTGTGTTCCCTGTATGAAGAACTTCAAAGTTTCATTCTAGAATATGGAGTGCACAGTGGAGAGTGGCAAGAGCTGAGGCTACAGCTGTGAGCAAGAGCCACATCGGACAGGGTTTTAGGAAGGAATTTGTACTTGATGTTGAAGATAATGGAGAGCTGATAGCGCGTTGGGAGCAAGGGTGATGTGATCATAAAAACTATATTTTAAAGAGATCAGTACCAAGGAGTAGACTGAAGGGGAGCTCTACTGGAGGTGGGGTGAGTTTAAGTGTAGGCTCATTGACAACGGTTACCATTCACTGATAACGGAAGTGACAGTTGGGATCCCAAGGACAGATGGTGTGGGGGGAAGGGACGGCAAGTCCTTTCATCTCACAGCTTGTTGGGTCATCTGCTAGAGCTTCCTAAAGGGCTCTCTGCTCCGACTGAAGAGGAATCGCCCTCAGATTGAGTTCTACTAAGCTGGCCCAGAGAACCACATCCATGAGCCATTTTTATATATGTCATAGCTAAATAGATTAATTTCCCCTCTTATTTCCTAAAGGATCTCTTGTCTAACCATTGGGAACACCAAGTTCTCCTAAATCTACTGTGAGTAAATCCTAAATCCCGAAAGTACTTGACTGCTACAGCAAATGCCTGGCTCCATTCTCTTTATGGTCCCCAGGTTCCCCTACATTGTTTAAGACTATGAAATTGTCTGGAACATATGAAAATGACTGGACTTAAACTAGCTTAATTTTCTCAGATTGTTGCTCTAAACTTAATGTAGATACTTTCCTTGCTAATTTATTCCAGAGTTACAGCAGTAATCCAAGTGGCTAGGGGAAAAGTGGGCTGGAGAGAACTGGATGAGTGCAGGTATTACCTAGGACAAATAATTAATAGGATTAGATGATAGATTGGATATTGGGTGAGGGCAAGTAAATAGAAAAGAATAGAACGCAGAGGAATAGCTTTGTTTAAGGGCTTAATAAACACCATGTACTCATTCATATTAGGTCCTATATGTCATCACATGACAGTCAATGTGCCCATATGAGGTAGAGCTTTTCTCCTTTAATAATTTCACACCATACTCCTCTTAACCAGCCTATTTCTATCCACGGTTCTTAAGAATCAACCAGCTCAAAAACCTGAGGCCCTCTCTGACCCTCCCTTTCCCTGTTTCTTATATATTCGTTTTTCCAAGTCATCATTAACTCACATTTGGGTTAATAGTATCAACTTATAATTGATTTTCCTGGTCCAGTTGAACTACTAGAAAATCTGAAAAAAAAATTATCTAATAAAGATCCTCTCACCCATTTTCACAGAGATCTTATAGATGATTCTGTTGAAGCCCCAAAAAGTTCAGTGGATTATCTAACATCATATATGAGTAAGTTGTAAAATGAACATCATAGCCAAGGAAATCTCTCAACAATCCAATACTGTTTTATGACACCCGACTGTTTATTATTCTGCTTTCATATGTATCTTCTTCAAATGCTAACTTCAACTCCTCAAAAGCTTCCAGTGGCTCTCCTCTGTCTGCAGATACCACCCAACTTCCCTGTCACTCATGGCTCTCAATTATCTGGCCTGACCTTTCCTACTGCTACTTCTCATCATATTTCACACAAATCTCCACACTTCTTACCCTGGTGTCAGTGTGTGGTGCACACACCACATTCAGTACAGACTCTAAACATTTGCTTATGATGTTCACTACAGAAGAAGAATCGAGACATTAGAATTGTGGTGTTGGTGATTATTGACCATATGTACCATGGACTGCCAGAAGAATGAGCAGATCTGTCTTAGAAGAAGTACAGCCAGAATGCTCCTTGGAAGTGAGGATGCAAGACTTTGGCTCACTTACTTTGAACAGGTCATCAGGAAGACCAATCACTAGAGAAGAACATTCTGATTGGTAAAGTGGAGGGTCAACGAAAATGAGAGAAATCCTCCACGAGATGGATTGACACAACAGCTGCACCAGTGGACTCAACCTACCAATGATCATGGAAATGATACAGTGCCAGACAACGTTTTGTTCTATTATACATAAGGTCACCATGATTTCGAGCCAACTTGATAGCAATTAACAACAACACACAAATTGCCATTTTTCATCCTTAACCCCAATCCATCCATTTCTCTCAAGCCAATTTAAGTTCATTTCATTTTCTTCAAAGCCACATTCTTTGGCTTTCCAACAATAATGTATATTTCTTCCCTGAACTCTAATTGAATTCTTGCTCATATGCTACGTTTGCAAAAATTAAGTGTTGTACCTCGCTAAATAATTGTTTAGAGTAAACAAATTGTCTCTTCCAAATTATTTTGAAAAGGCTTGAGAAGAGTAGTAAAGTCTATCTTTTAATGTCCTTTTCAAAGAGTAGTAAATTCTATCTTAAGTTTCTTTAGTTTTCAAACAACACAGTGTTAATCATTTACTAACCACTCAGTGAATACTTGCTGAATGAATGAAATCCATTTTCAAAGATCTTAGTACAGAAAAGTCTGTTTTCATAGCAAACCTCAACATCTTGGCTGTTACCTGGGACTTCAGTGCTCCTCTCCTTGCCACCACCTACAGGCAGAAAGTTTGCATTGAGAGGAGAGAGAACTTTTTTTTTTAAAGCAAATCCCTCCAGCAGTACTGTGTCAACTAATACTATGTTTTTGTTTTTTTGCCGTCTTCTAGAAGAGACCAGAGCCCAAACCACCTTCTATGCCCAAGGCTCTCTGGATCCTAGAATTCACATTTGGTCCCATCTCCAACACATATAAACACGTTGTAGGAAGCATTTATATAATTTAAATTAAATTTGGGAAATTGATTACCATTTTGCCCTGTTTAATTGAATTTTAGAATTTATAGACATTTATAGTCTACTTGTGCTGACTAAATAGTCTTCAGTTATTTCTATTAAAAACTGAGCATCAAGAGCTTATTTAATATTCTATTGTAAGTTCACTTTTATTTGAAAAGGATATTCTCTTTATATAATTTCACCTCGCTATGCTTCTTCTGGAGCCCTGGTGGCACAGTGGTTAAGAATTCAGGCTGCCATCCGAAAGGTCAGCAGTTCTCATTCACCAGCCTCTCCTTGGAAATCCTATCGGGCAGGTCTACTCTGTCCTATAGGGTCGCTATAGTCGGAATTGACTAGACGGCAACGTGTTTGCTTTTTTGGTTTATGCCTCTTCTACAAACATAATCTACTACAATTCTGAAAACTGTTTTAAAGAGCATCATAAGCCTCAAAGGAAATGTTAGTAATCATATAGTCACAGACCTGATTTTATAGGCAAGGTCATTCTGAATGACTCAATATTCCCCCAAAATTTCAGTTAGAGATGAGTGATGTGGGGCAGCAAAACTCAAATGTACTGCCTTTGTATCATTATTTATTACTTTCTGCTGGGCTAAGTTACACTAACTTACTAATTTATTTATGCAATACCTTCTATCTTTTTAATCACTGCAGAACTCTACCTCAAGATATCCCAAAAGCCTATCGTGCCACCAGGACTCCTACAGAATTGTTTGAGAATGTAAGATCAAAAAATAGCCACAGAAAATACATAACAGAACACAGCTCAGAGGCAGAGAAAATCAATGAGCAGAAATTCCCTAGGAATTTGAATAGGTCCACCCACATACCAAATGTCCATGAAAACATTCCCTTTCTCATATTGTTAAAAAAAAAATTTCTCTTCACATATCTAATGTACATTTAGCTATTTTGAGTAGCTCGGTTCATTTGCTACCAGCTGCAATTTCACCCCTTCCTCCTCCTACTTCGCTTTCAACTGCTTTATCCTTATTTACTAATGGAAATCTTAGTAACTGCCCAACATAGCCCTCGGTTGTGGTGAGATTCAAATGTGCCAATAACTAATAGATATGAAGCTACTTGAAAAGGCAAAGGCTCACTAGAGCTCAAGATACTGTGCCATCCATCCTCTCTCAAAAAGCAACCACTTTGTGGCCATCTAGAAGTAAAATTCTTTTGTGTCTAGAGAGAGCTTATTCTAGGCATACAAAGAACGGGGGAAAGCAGCACAGTGTCAGAATGTCTGCATGCCTGGAGCAAAGGTGGCAGAGGGCTGACCTGGGGAAGTCAGCGCTCAGGAAGATGTCAGCATCAAAGCCAGCCAGTGGAGTGGCCCCGCACTGTGGGGCCGGGCTGCTGCCTTCCCGAGGTCCACCCTTGATCCACTTGGTGCTGGTTTCTCCGTCCGCCCTGAACTGACCTTGCTCCCCTGGCTACTCCACAAGTCTTCTCTTCTGGTCTCGAGTTTCTTCTAAACTGAAAACCTTTTCCCTTCTCCAAGTGACCTCCTCCCCGCAACCAACAGTTTGGGGCTTATCTTGGATAAATATGACTCTCCACTCAGAGCTATTTGATTTCCCCTGGGGAAGAAGGCAGCCCTTGTTTACTCTCCACGATAAGCCACGTAACAAACATAAGGAAAGTGTCAGTGTGGTTCTGTGAAGGTGGCTCCTCATGGAGATAAGCAAGGGCAAGACTCCCCACCCAAGTGCACGCGTGTGTGTTGTGTGCAGTGTAGTACACAAATCACAATGTATACAGAATACAGAATAAAATGGAACCGATCATCGTATGTCCCCAAATACCTGCCTGATGAAAGTCATGGATTAATGGCCGTGGTAGGAAAAATAACCTCCTCGGGGACTCCAGCGTCTGAAGCCAACTTTAGGGGGAATTCTCACCCTGCAGTGGTGTTCTTGATGGAAGGTATTTATCCATCCTATAGGAATCTGATTTCCTGCGGTTAGTCTAATCCAAGCTATGAAACAGGAGGAAAAATGAGCACTCTGATGTGCAGATGTGAACTGTAAATCTACAGGCTTTAAAGGTTTGAACTGACAAAATTGTAAGAGGTACTGTAATGTCACAAAGCTGTAAAAATGTTCAGTGTTCTGTTTTTATGTGGAATTACCAAACACTAAGCAAAGAAGGCAAAATGAATACTAGATTTAGAGTTTTTAAAGACAAACAGCCAGAAATCCCTAAAACCTTCTAACTTACCAACAGAGCTTAGTTTGGATTCAAAAACAAAAATTGAATATTGGAGTCAAATATTTGTGATGTCTCATTTCTTCCATGACTTTAATAACTGAACACACCAGAATGATCCTGGAGAATTTCTCTAAGTACAAATTTTCACAGGTTTATTTTGTAAAAGAAAAATAAACCATTGAAACTCAAGATTTTCTTTGCGTTAAATGTAGAATTACTGTAGTCATGAGCGTCTCAATGTGGAACTCTATGTCACTGACTATGACATAATAAATCTGTTTCTCTAGATGAGGTCTGGAGCCCTGGTGGTGCAGTGGTTAAGAGCTCGGCTGCTAACCAAAAGGTCAGTAGTTCAAATCCACCAGATGCTTCTGTCCTATAGGGTCACTATGAGTTGGAACTGACTTGATGGCGACGTGCTTTGGTTTAAATAAGGCCTAGCAATGCTGATTACTGCTTGTTAGCCACGTGCCTGCAATTTCAGCAACTAATGAGAGACACCAGTGACTGTTGATAGGGTAATTGGCAAGTAGGATCAGAAGAGAGTATCTCCACAGACATAGAGAGCTAAGATCCTAATTATAACACATGATCCAGACAACATAATGTTGTTAACTGCCAACGAGTTGGCCCCCAACTCACGGCGACCCATGCACCATGCAAGAAAATGTAGCCTGGTCCCACGTCATCCCCATGATTGGTTGGGGATCAGACCGTTGTGATTCATAGGGTTTTCATTAGCTGATTTTTGGAAGTAGATCACCAGGCCTTTCTTGCTCTCTCTCATAGTCTGGAAACTTGTTCAGCATCAGAGCAACAGGCAAGCCTCTGCTGACAGATGAGTGGTGCTGTACATGAGGTGCACTGGCTGGGAATCAAACCCGAGCCTCCCACCTGGAAGGCGAGGATTCTACCACTGAACCACCACTCACCTTATAAATAAAAAAAAAGCAACCCATCTGCCGTTGAGTCGATTCCAACTCATAGCAACGCTATACTACAGCGGAGAGCTGCCCCAGAGGGTTTCCAAGCAGCGGCTGGCGGATTCCAACAGCTAACATTTGGTTAACAGCGGTAGCTCTTAACCACTCCGCCACGAGGGCCCCACTGCCCTTATGAACAACATAATACCTGCTATTTTTTTTAAAAGAGACCATTAAAACAATGGCAACAAATATTCCTATTCACTATACTTGCCCAGTATAAATAGAACGATACGAAATAAGGTAGAAGATACATGTTAGATATCTTTTTTCTTTGAACACTTCGCTTGATCCCATTTTTGCTTGGAGCACCAAAAAAAACTGCTTTTGTTCTGCAGCTGAGCCCTAGTGGTGCAGTGGTTAAAAGCTTGGCTGCTAATCAAAAGGTTGGCAGTTCAAATCCAGCAGCCTCTCCTTAGAAACCCTATGGGGCAATTCTACTCTGTCCTAGAGGGTCGCTATGAGTTGGAATTGACTCGACGGCAACGGGTTTGGTTTTTGTTTTTTTTGTTTGGCAGATTCTAATTAGAACAGTCCTCTGCTACTCCTCAAGACCTATATCCTCAGTATGTTTCTGTGGTTTCCCTTTGAACTTTTCCATTTCAGTTGTGAAACTGAAAATCGTGGCTTTTCTAGACATTTTCAAGAAGCGGTACAAAACTAACAAAATTCTCTTATCATCACAGACGTAATAAAAATTGTATTATCTCTTTAAATTTTAAATTCCTAACATGTAAGTGGTGTTTCCCCATAATTCAAATACTCGTTCAACAAAGACTGATGCTCAATGATACATTCCAGACAAGTAATTGGAAACCAGAGAACTTGAAGATGCCCACAATACATCTGAAAGCACACCAGGCTATGCAGATCCCAGTGGAGAAACGCTAAAGTACAGTTAAAACTTTTATTTTAAATAATTACTTGAGACAAAGTGGTCACAGACACATGTGTAATGAGGAACACCAAAAAGCTTTGGCACCATCTATTTGTACCTTGATCACCAGGTTTATCAAGAGCATTCTTTCAACTTTTGTATATTATCAACTAAATGAAATCACATAATTAAATAAGGAGAGAGAGATATAAAGAAATGGGAAGCTTGAGGGTCTCTGAGAATATGGGAGAAGATTCTCCAGGGTCTAAAGACCTCAGGCTGAGAATCTCTGTCCCAGGTTAAGATGAAAATTCCATTAAATTTTAATTTAATGGTTCCCCCTCCATTAAAATTCTACCTTCCACCTCATACCATCTGCCTCCAGTGGTCCTGGATAAATATCCTACCTCATTTGTTCCTCCCATCTCTAATCTTCTATCTGGTACAGTTAGCTTATAGAGCAGCTCACTAAATACTGAGTTTTTTTTAATATCCTCCATGTCTTTACTTAACTTTTTGGCATACATTTATAGTAACTGTTTTAATGACTTTCTCTGCTAATTCTAACATCAATGTATTTTCTGGATCCGTTTCAATGGATTGATTTTTCTCTTTATAATAGGTCATATTTTCCTCCCTTTTTGCATGTCTGATAATCTTTAATTGGATGCTGTTGTTATTGTTGTTAGGTACCATCCAGTAGGTTCTGACTCCTAGCAACCCTACGTGAAACAGAATGAAACACTGCTGGGTCCTGCCCCAGCCTCACAATCGTTGTTATGGTTGAGCCCATTGTTGCATACACTGTGTCAATCCATCTCACTGCGGGTCTTCATCTTTTTTCACTGACCCACCAATTTACCAAGCATGATGTCCTACTCCAGGGACTGATCCCTCCTGATAACATGTCCAAAGTATGTGAGATGTAATCTCACCATCCTTACTTCTAAGGAGCATACTGGTTGTACTTCTTCCAAAACAGATTTGTTCCTTCTTCTGGCAATCCATGGTATATTCAATATTCTTCTCCAACACCAAAATTCAAAGGCATCAATTCTTTTTCAGTCTTCCTTATTCATCGTCCAGCTTTTGCATGCATATGAGAAGATTGAAAACATGATGGCTGGGGTCAGGAGCACCTTAGTCTTCAAGGTGACGTCTTTGCTTTTCAACACTTTAAAGAGGTCTTTTGCAGCAGATTTGTCCAGTTCATTGGGTCTTTTGATTTCTTGATTGCTGCTTCCATGGGTGTTGATCATGGATCCAAGTAAAATTAAATCCTTGACAACTTCAATCTTTTCTCTGTTTATCATGATGTTGCTTATTGTTCCAGTTGTGAGGATTTTTGTTTTCTTTATGTTGAGGTGTAATCCATATGCAGGCTGTGATCTTTGAACTTCATCAGTAAGTGCTGCAAGTCCTCTTCACTTCCTGGAAGCAAGGTTGTGTCATCTGCATATCGCAGGTTGTTAATGAGTCTTCCTCCAATCCTGATGCCCTGTTCTTCTTCATATAGTCCAACTTCTCAGATTACTTGCTCAGCATACAGATTGAATGGGTATGGTGAACGGATACAACCCCGACGCACACCTTTCCTGACTTTAAACCATGCAGTATCCCCTTGTTCTATTCGAATGACTGCCTCTTGATCTATGTATAGGTTCCTCATGAGCACGATGAAGCATTCTGTGTGGATCGTAACACATTATGGGTAATGTTGCAAAGAATTCCCATTTGTTATGATCCACACAGTCGAATGCCTTGCATAGTCAATAAAACAAGATAAACATCTTTCTGGTATTCTCTGCTTTCAGCCAGGATCTACCTGACATCAGCAATGATATCCCTGGTTCCACATCCTCTTCTGAATCCAGCTTGAATTTCTGGAAGTTCCCTGTCGATGTACTGCTGCAGACATTTTTGAATGCTCTTCAGCAAAATTTTACTTGCGTGTGATATTAATGATATTGTTCGATAATTGGATGCTACACATTGTGAATGCTACCTTGTTGGGTGCTGGGTATTTCTGTATCCCTGTAAATACAAAGTCTGAGCTTTGTTCTGGTTAAATTATTTGAAAACAATTTTATCCTTTCTGGTCTTTCTTTTGAATTTGTAGGCAAGGTGAAATCAGTGTTTAGTTCAACAAATAATGGGTCCTTCTTATTTTATTGAGAGCCTCCAGAGGCATTTAATCGCCGCTCCCCCCACCTCTCTCTCTCTCTCATTTCTTGAGAGTGCTAGTTATTTCGTAGCAAGCATATTTCCATATTTTACCCTTCTAACAACAAAAAAAGTGAGGGAGTTAGTTCTCCTTTAAAAACGGTAAAGCAGAGTCTAAAACTAAAAGGTGCACTTTGTCTTTTTTATCCTCCCTCAAACTGATGATGGGTATTGTAGCCAGAATAGAAGCATGACAAGGTTCCTAATACACACTTTTAAGAATTTCACATTGATTCTGAATTCTAAGTGGAAAGCATGTTTTAAAGGTATTTGAACCCCAAATCAATCTGGATCTCAGTCAAAAGCACACAATTTTTAAAAGATATTTTCTCCAGAATATTTATGGGCTCACATAGAAGGAGAAGGCAAAAGACTTGAAAGTGAGTAGCTGTGCCTCTGTAGTGCAGGGTGGGCAGGATCCAAGGGATGTCAGCCAGAGGCTCAGGCTGCTGGGAGTCTGAGTTTTCACAGAGAAGAATGCAACATCAGGAAGTGGAGGGTGAATACAAAACTAACGAAATCACTGGAACGAGCATTCAGACTAGTCTGTTACTCTGTACATCTGGGGAAGAACAGGAGACGACATTTCAAGATTTGCGACTGAGAAAATATTTTTGTTCTACAAATGGTTTCAAATAGTTTCCATGGCAGGGCTCTTGAATGATTAATAAAGAATAGTCACGGCTTTGATTTAGAGAATTACAAAAACAGCACAGAGAGATCCCCTCGACAGAGGCTGAGTAAGTCCATTTCCCACTGAATCCAGGCCATTATTATTAATTAAATATTGTCAAGAAGTGGTATTTCATATTCAGCGAGAAGTAGCTTAGACTATCTTGTCTGAGTGAAAACTATGTGTCAGCTGGATATTGAGATCAACTTTTTGTGTCTCTAGACTGCAAATCCCTAGGAGCCTCTACCCTTCTGATCTGATATACCCATGACATAGTACAGAACTACTCTTCCATATTAGTGCGGGAAGGAGATAAAGCACAAGCGTCCTAGGCCTGAGTTTTCAAACCAGATACCCAACAGGTACACGCTATGTGATTGTGGGTACATTATATAATCTCTCAGATATTCCATCTCCTTGTCTGTGAAGAGGGGGTAACAGCAATCATTCAGCACATAAATAGCAATCATAGAGTACATTAATTGAGCATAGGTGTGGGTCATACACTGCACTTGGCCTTGGAGACACAACAGCCAACAAGACAGATATGCCTTCTAGCCTTGTTGTTGTTAGGTGCCGTCGAGTCAGTTCCGACTCATACTGACCTTATGAATAACAGAACGAAACGTAGCCAGTTCTGCGCCATCCTCACAATTGTTGATACGTTTGAGCCCCTTGTGCTGCCGCTACTGTGTCAGTTCATCTCACTGAAGGTCTTTCTTTTTTTCAGTGACCCTCTACTTCACCAAGCATGATGTTCTTCTCCAGGAACTGGTCCCTCATCATAACACATCCAAAGTATGTGAGACGAAGTCTTGCCATCCTTGCTTCTGAGGAGCATTCTGGCTGTACTTCCTCCAAACAGACCTGTTTGTTCTTCTGGCCGGCCAACATTCTTCGCCAACACTGGAATTCAAATGCATCAACTATTCTTCAGTCCTCCTTTTTCATTATCCAGCCTTTGCATGCACATGACCTTATAATTTAGCCATGTATACTCATTACTGCGTTTTACTGTTTTAGTTTAATGTTAACATTATCATCATTCCTGTCACATTGTTTAAAAAGTTAGTAATGTATGTAGTATGATTCCAGAAATATCAAGAAGGCCCATATACAAATAAAACAATCCTATCCACCTGATGACGTTAGACCTTAACAACCTGCCCAAATCCAAGATCAGATACAGCTGGTACACACTAGCTCACCCCAGAGAATGAGTCGGGGAGGGTGCATCTCGCTTAGGTTTTGGAGGAAACTGAAGTTAACACACTTTTACAAAGTTAAATGCTCTTGGAGCTGGGAGGTGTGTGTTAAATCGTAAATAAACTTTGGGTTATGACTTGGATTTGAAACTGTCAGAAGCATTTCAAGTTTATTCTAAACAGCTGCAGCATGGAATCAGGAGACTGGGCTGCTCCAAATACTGGAAATTTTACTAATGTTTTGTATGTATTCAAATAAAGAACTCGTCTTTGGGGTAGCGTAAGGACAAAAAACCATCAATTCATTTAAGTTGATTTTGTCTGCAGTTTTTCACCGTTTTAAGTGTAAATTGTGAACTATCACGACCTTCTCCACCGTTGCGTTTCAATGCTTCCCTCAGTTATCCAAAATGCATTTCACAAGCTTGCAACACAAGCATCAAGGCTTACACTGCGGATGTCACATTTCAGGTGAGTAAAGTGACAAGCGTACAGTGCAGAAGAAACCCAGGCCCAGCCATGGGCAGGTCACAGGCAGTTTTAAGCTTATTTGAGAAATTTACTTTAGAGACGATTGGTTATCCACTCACCTATTTCTCGCCTAGTTTACTTGGTGGAGATTTCAGCTTTCCTGTGCACACACAGGAGGGATAAATGAGACTCAAACCGAACGTGCATCTATTTTCTTTCCCAAGGAGATTGCTTCCTGGTTTCCCATTAAAGCAGATTCTGTTTTAGAGGATGAGTCGTATTTCTGAGGTTGTATTTTCCTGCATCCACAAAGGGACTTACAATGTTTGGCTTCCACAGAGGAAGCGTAAGCCGAGGAATAAGCAGAGGAAGCGGGAAATGTTTTACACGCCAGGGCCTGAGAGGAGCTGAGCGGTGTTTGCGAAGGAAGCCGCCCGTCACTGAAAGGCTGGAGCTCACCAGGAAACAGACAGCTGACGTTGATGGGGTGTGATGTCATTGTCTGTTGACCGATCTTCCTAATAGAACTGGATGAAGAATACTTGTATTCGACTAGTTCAGGTGGGAAAGAGTGAAATGTGCTGTGCTCTTTGGGGTGTGTGTGTGCATGTGTGTGTTTCTCACAGATTTTTTATTCAGCTGCAACCCACCTGGGGGATGCACACAGCAATAGTGACTGACTACACAGTGATTCTCCAAGATGGGATCCTCCCTTAGATGGAGAACCACACCAGAAATCCGTGAGAGCGGAGATATAGATGGAGCTTTGAGAAGCACCCTGGACCTTAAAAACCAGTGAGGTGGGGTACCATGCCATGCTCTGTCAATGTTCCTGTGAAATCTGCCTGGAGACCTCAAGTCAGAAGGTGCCAACTCAGCACAGAGTCGAGGTGCAGATTCCCTTGAGAGAAGAAATGTGGCGGCTCCATCTTTCACGCTAAGATAACTAATAACTGTACTCTGGAGAGGTCCGTGGGTGGTGCGAAGTTAACATGCTCATCTGCTAACCAAACGTTTGGTGGTTCAAATCCACCCACCTCAGAAGAAAGTCTGGCAATCTACTTCCAAAACTCAGTCATTAAAAACCCTGAGGAGCATAGTTCTACTCCGATACACATGGGGTGGCTGTGAGTTGGGGTTGGTTTGGCAGCAACTGGTGGTTTAAAAGTCCTTAGAAGCAGTTATGACAGGGAGAAAGTGGGGAAGACCAAGAAGGTAATAGTTACCCAGGAATAGGACAAAGAGACACTCGGACGGAGAGGCTTGCCTGCTTCAGAGCTAGGGCAGGTCCAACACAGGTGAGGGAGAGAGGAACCGGGAACACGGCGGAGTCACTGTATCTGCTATTAACTCTTTTGTGACTTTGGATAAATGGCCAAATTCCTGTAAACATTAGTTTCCTCATCTCTACAATGTGGATGTTGAACCTAGTCCACATACGTAATTGAATGAGGTGATGCATATAAAGCTGTTAACCCAGAGATTGGTACATATTTGGCACTTAATAAAGGCTACTCGCCTTCACTGTCGTTGTTTTATGGGGAGAAGAAGCCCTCTCCAGAGACAGATATTCTTCCTACAGCACAGGGGAGGCTCCTCCTCAATAGCCCTGAGACCCTTCCAGGATTCTGTCCAGGTCATCCAGAGACTAATCTTCAGTAAGTCTTAGCAATGTTCACTAAGTCTTCTTAGCAATACTATCTTATCTTAGTAATCTTTAGTACATCTTTAGTAAGGAAATGCCTTGCTCTAGCTCAAAGCACATGAAGTTTCCAGATTCAACATCTATTCATGCCTTCCTAGACACACAGGACAAACACCAAAACAGGTGGTGTCTGTGCATGGCATCGCTAGTGGGAAGGGCTGCTGACCCCAGACGCTTTTTTTTTTTTTTTTGGTCAGTTTATTTTATTTTTCCATAGTAGCATTTATGTCCCAATTACTAAATGCCATTTAGTTATTGGTGCTCTTGTAAGAATTTTCATATGAATAATTTTTTTAAAAGTCATTGTCAGCTTACATGTTTTGTTTTACATGTTACATGTTTTGGCTTTGGAAAAGTGTGGTAGATAGTTGGCAGAGAAGTGAAATTGGCAAAGATAGAGAGGGGGCTGCTGCCTGCCCTTTGGCTATTGGAAGTGTGGGTGGGGGTGGCTAAAGAGTATATTCTGGAATTAGGCAAATCTGTTTAAATCTAGACTCTACCATTGACTGGTAACATTTTTTTTTCTTCTTCATTTGATATTTTTCAAAGTATGCAAGTAAAGTCTATATTAGTTTAATATATCAAGTGAAATAATACAAGTGAAATACCTGTACAAGTGAAACAGTATATTACAAGATGTAGAAAGGCAAAGCTAATCATCTCCCCGTTCAATCCTGTCCCTCTTAATCAATATTAACCATATTCCCCTCCTGGGAAACTTGCTTAGCCTCTCCAAGATTGTTTTCTTGTCTGCAAAACAGGGATATGCCTCCAATATCTGTGACAACCACTTTTCCAAACCCTTGAGTGGAACTTCGGGTGCTGTATGTAGTAGGTGCTCTTGTAAATGGCACTTGTTATGTGGGGGGGAACACATGCATTTTCAGGCCGTACTGAGTTGCATTTTTGCCATGGAAGGTTAGTTAGCACTTTTCCTTTTGTCTTTGGTCCCTGGAGCGTGAGGGGAGAAGAAAGAAGAAGGAGCTCTCCAACTCTCCTGCCCACTTTGTTCCTCTAGGCTTCCCCATCATGCAACCTCTGCCAGAGCCCAAAGCCCAGGGACGGGGTGGGCAGGAATGCTGCCCGACTCTGAGCCCAGCCCGAAGGCACCATGGGGGCCCCTTCCCCACCTCAAGCCACATCCATGGTGGGTCTGAGCTCCAGCGGCATTGATCCTGGGACTGGGCTTGTCTGAGGCACTAAGGAGATAGACAGCTGAGGGGGAAGGACAGAAAGCATTAAGCCACACCCCCCCCCCACTCTATCTTTCTGAAGGAGACCTTAAACCGTTCCTCCTGCTCTTGCACACATCTCCCTGCATGCTCTACCTTGACAAAGAGGTCTCTCTGCAGCCTGGTGGCACTTTGCCTGGGCTGCTAATAATAGAGAAGGGAAATATGCCAGGCAGTGAATCAGAAGACTGTCCCGGCTCTGCTCTTTCACAGTGATCCTGGCAAACGCTTGTGGGGCTGATTTGGTAAATATCCTTGTGAGCAGAATAAGCCTTTGTGTGTCCTGGAAACTCCTGCTCTCCCTGCCTGGTAGGACGACAGGGATGCCTTTGGCCTCAAAACCTTAGGAAAACATCGGTTCAAGTCGCTCTGGGCTTCCAAACCTGCCTGGGGGCCAGGAAGGGAGGATTGCAGGTTTGCAGAAGGAGCTGCCAGAGCGCTCAGGCAAAAGAAGAACCTACTGGGAGCAGAGAGGATGATGATTGTGAGGAGCCTCCAGTTAAATTCTTAGCTACATGGCAACACAGTGCAATTGTTGTTGTTGTCTTGTGCCGTTGAGTTGATTCCGCATCATGGCGACTCCGTGTGTAACAGAGCGGAACTGCCCCATAGGGTTTTCTTGGCTGTGATATTTACAGAAGCAGATCTCCAGGCCCTTTCTTCCACGGTACCACTTATGCTAGTCCTTTTCATCTCCTGTTTTTACATCCAGGCTCTTTTGAGGCTGAAGCAGCTCGGCTTCTTGTGTCCCTTGTCTCTTCAGCTTCTGCTTCCTATGGCCTCTTGGCCCTTGCGCCTCACGCCCGCATCTGCCCTGCTGGGGCAAGTGTTCCAAAGCTCAGTAGCTCCACCAATAAGTGCCCAGAGGCACCCCACTCCACCAGGAAGCCTTGTGCACACAGACACTCAGCTCTCTCTCTCCGTGGGTCGGCAAGCCTAGCTCCACCAATAAGTGCCCAGAGGCACCCCACTCCACCAGGAAGCCTTCTGCACACAGGCACTCAGTTCTCTCGCTCCGTGGGTCAGCTCCAGCGCCGTCTCATCACCGGTCTCCTGGTTCTGCTGCTGTTGGTTCTCTGCCGCTGCCGCTTCTCTGCTGCTGCTGATCTTCTGTCACTGCCGCACGTCTATCCATTCACAGTTTCAAAACCGCTTCCACATTTTAGGTATCTGTTAGAGCAGCACCCTACTCTCTCGGTACCAAATTCTGTCTTAGTCATCTAGTGCTGCCATAACAGAAATACCACAAGTGGATGGTTTTAACGAAGAGAAGTTTATTTCCTCACAGTTAAAGTAGGCTAGAAGTCCAAATTCAGGGCATCAGCTCTGGGGGAAGGCTTTCTCTCTCTCTTGGCCTTCTCATCAGTGTTCCCCCAGACTAGGAGCTTCTTGGCACAGAGACCCCAGTCCAAAGGACACGCTCTGCTCCTGGCACTGCTTTCTTGATGGTATGAGGTCCCCCCTGACCCCAGACTCCTAAATGCTCTCCTCCTCTCTTGTCCATACAGATGCCTGTCAGGATCTGTAACCCAGAAAAAAATGTACTGGAGCCTCATCCAAGCATGTGAAGCATTGGACTCTCTCTCTGTCAATTCATAAGATATGTTTAATGTTTATTTAATAGCAGAGCTGAGAGACACTTCAAACTGGCCCAGATATTGAGAACCATGAATGTACCATGTAATTTTCCTTCATATTTAACTGCTTCTTTTCTCTTCTCTTACTGGAAAAGAAAATGAATGCAAAAAAAAGATTACTGAAATGGGCAAAATTTAAGCATCCAGCTTCAAAAATTTACAGTAATGGGGCAGCAGTCTTATGATAAACACTATAGTCATATTAAATATACTTTCTACAATAAAGATAACTTTGTATCACCGTGCCAAAAAAACAAATCTGCTGCTGTCGAGTATATTCCAGCTCACAGCGACCCTGCAGGACAGAGAAGAACGGCCCCACCGGGGGCTGGTGGATTCCAGCTGCCGACATTCTGGTCAGCAGCTATAGCGTTTAGCCACTGCACCGCCAGGGCTCCTGTGTGTCACCGCAGAAAGCGGAAATTTTTAATTTTTTATAAATTGTGCATTAAGAATCTTAGCTTTTCAGGTAATTTTATTGTGCTTTAGGTGACAGTTTACAGCTCAAGTTAATTTCTCATACAAAAATTAATATACATATTGTTTTGTGACATTAGTTGCAATCCTCAATGTGATAGCACACTCCCCCTTTCCACCCTGGGTTCCCTGTGTCCATTCGACCAGTTCCTGTCCCTTCCTCCCTTCTCATCCTGCCTCCAGACAGGAGATGCCCATTTGGTCTCGTGTATCTGATTGGACTAAGAAGCACATTCCTCATGTGCATTATCTTTTGTTTTATACTCCTGTCCAATCTTTGTTTAGGGGCCCTGGTGGCATAGTGGTCAAGAGCTCGGCTACTAACCAAACGTTCAAATCCACCAGCCGCTCCTTAGAAACCGTATGGGGGCAGTTCTACTCTGTTTTACAGGGTCGCTGCGAGTCGGAATAGACTCAATGGCCCCAAACAACAACAACAACAATCTTTGTCTGAACAACGGGCTTCTGCAATGGTTTCTCAGGTAAATCTTAATGTACAGATTCCCGTGACATTAAACTCCATGTGTCCAAAATGAAGAGATTCAAAAAGTATACTTTTGCTTTAACATTTGTTTTCACATTTTTTCATCTATGCATTTAATAGTAATTTTTTCTTAAGCAATACAGTTCACCTTCAGAAGCAGTACCAAAAAAAAAAAAAAAAAAAATGATTGAAGAATCTCTCCAAAAGTCCCTGTTATAAGGATATCAGTCACTTTCAAACTTAGGAGTCTATTGAAGAGTTAAGAAAACTGTATTTGAAAAAGAAATATAAACCAATCAGAATAGGGTTTAAGACTCCGGAATAGCCTTGGCTTATTCACGTATAAAGCAAACAGAGTCTCTGTGTATGAACGTGGCAAAGACAAACAGGCTTTTCCTCCTACAATTGTAGCGTCCTCAGTTGCCATGTGTTCCCTGTTACGATCTAATTTTAATATGGTACAAATAACAGAGCTAATACTAAGTGTGCAGTGATGTGCTATGGACAGCAAAATACGAGCGAAGTCTTAAAGGATTGACTGACTGATAAAGTAAACTGAAAGGTAAATATTTCACTAATTAAAATAGAGACTTGGGGGAGTTCCGGCAAAATGACACTCTAGGCAGAAGCATCACGCCGTCCCTCCACAGCAAAGATCCGAAAAACTAAGCTGAACAGAGAAAACAACAATCCTGCAACCTTAACACATCAAATGAAGAGATAAAGAACTCAGCCAAGCACCAAATGGAGTGAGAAAACTGACAGAGAACGGAGAGCGAGGAGAGATTCATGCAGAGGTCCC
>NW_004444029.1:3944115-3963385 GCF_000243295.1 Trichechus manatus latirostris
TCTGTATGCTGAGCAAATAAGCTGAGAAACTAGACTATGAAGAACAGGGCATCAGGATTGAAAGAAGACTCACTAACAATCTGCGATATGCAGATGACACAACCTTGCTTGCTGAAAGGGAAGAAGCCTTGAAGCACTTGGTGATGCAGATCAGAGACTACAGCCCTCAGTATGGATTACACCTCAACATAAAGAAAACAAAAATCCTCACAACTGGACTCATAAACAACATCATGATAAATGGAGAAAATATTGAAGTTGTCAAGAATTTCATTTTACTTGGATCTACAATCAACACCCATGGAAGCAGCAGTCAAGAAATCAAAAGACACATTGCATTGGGCAAATCTGCTGCAAAAGACTTTAAAAAGTGTTAAAAAGCAAAATTGTCAGCTGGGGACTAAGGTATACCTGACCCAAGCCACGGTATTTTCACTGCCTCATGTGCATGAGAAAGCTGGACAATGACTGAGGAAGACTGAAGAAGAATCGACACCTTTGAATTATGGTGTTGGCAAAGAATGTTGAATATACTATGGACTGCTAAAAGAACAAACTAATCTGTCTTGGAAGAAGTACATCCAGGAAGCTCCTTAGAAGCAAAGATGGCGAGACTTCGCCTCACGTCCTGTTGACATGCCATCAGAAGGGCCCAGTCCCTAGAGAAGGACATCATGCTTGGTAAGGTAGACGGTCAGAGAAAAAGAGGAAGACCCTCAACAAGATGAACTGACACAGTGGCTGCAACAACGGGCTCAAACATCGCAACCATTGTGAGCATGGTGCAGGATGTGGCCGTGTTTCGTTCTGTTGTCCATGGGGTCACTGTGAGTCTGAACTGACTCGATGACACCTAACAACAACAACACTGTTAACTAGAGTGTAATTTACCGTCCAGTTCACAATTCGTGGTTTTTAGTCCTGTGGATTTTGACAAATGCATAATGTCACGTGTCTACCATGACAGTGTCATGCAGAACAGTTGGCTGCCCTAAAAAATGCCCTGTGCTCCCTCTAGTCACCACTCTGCTTCCTGTGAAACCCTGGCAAACACTCACCTTTTCACTGTCTCTACACAGAATTCCATACAGCTGGAATCATACAGAATGTAGCTTCGTCAGAGTGGCTCCTTGCACTTAACAATATGCATTTTAGATTCTTCCATGTCTTTTCGTAGCTTGATAGCTGGAATTTTGTTATGGCTGAATGATACTCCATTGCACAGATGTACGACAGTTTATCCATTCACTTACTGAAACACACTTTGGTTCCTTCCATTCTTTGACAATTACAAATAAAGCTTCTATAAACATTTATGTGCTGATATTTGTGTGGACATATTTTTCAACCCATTTGGGTAAGCACCCAGGAGCACGATTGCTGGTTTTTATGACAAGCTTGTATTTAGCTTCGCAAGAAGCAGCCCGACTGTCCTCCAGAGTGGCTGTACTTTCTGTACTCCCACCAGCCGTGAGTGAGGGTTCCTGCTGCTCCACATCCCCCAAGTATTTAGTGTGGTCGGTGTTTGGGGTTTTGGTCATTCTGATAGGTGTGCAGTGGTATCTCATTGCTGTTTTCATTGGAAATTCTCTAACGACATGTGATGTTGAGCACCTTTTCATATGTCTATTTGTCATCTGGGTCTCTTCTTTGGTGAGGTCTCATTGCTTTTTGGATAAAATTCACACTTCTTCACCTTGCTCACAAAGCCCCTCCTGACCAGCTTTCTGCAGAGCTCTCTGGTCTCAGCTGCTCACATGTGCTCTCACACTTTCTGAAGCAGCCACAGCAAAGCTGTGCCCATGCTGATCCCTTTGTCTGGAATGCCTTTCCCTGTGTGATCCACCTGAGTACGTGGAATAAATCCAATCAATATTTCAATTCTTGATTTCAACATCTCCTCCTTGTGGAAGTCTGCATCTGTACAAACCCACACACACACATACACACATACACCATACATACATACACAACACACATACACAACACATACCACACTCATACCACAAACACACAAAACACACACACCACACCACACACCACACATACTACACACACACCGCACACACATACCCCACACACACATTACTACACCACCCACATACACCACACCACACACACACAAATGCACACACACACACACACACACACACCCCCAAAGCTGAGCCAGCTGCCTCTTTTAAGTGCCCCTTCTCGGTACTCCTACAATACTCTGAGTATATCCATAGTACTCATCACATGAGTTTGTAAGCATTGACAGCTTTATCTCAACTGAATTGCAAAAGGAAACTGTATTATTAAATGTTGTGTAAACAGTGCTTACCACTTCATGTGGCCATTAATAAACCAAAAACCAAGCCCGTTGCGTTTGCGTCGATTCCGACTCAGAGCCATCCTACAGGACAGAGTAGAACTGCCCCATAGGGTTTCCAAGGAGCAGCTGGTGGATTCGAACTGCCAACCTTTTAGATAGCAGCCGGGCTCTTAACCAGGGCACTGCCAGGCCTCCAGGCCATTGACAGATTCTCAGTAACTGTGCTTGTATTGCAGCGGCTGCTAAAACATACTATACAAAGAGGTGACCCTGGAAATAAAGAAGAAATCGCAGAACTTCAGATAAGACCTGTGTCACCAGGACATTCAATATTCCAGTTAGACTTCATTCTTTCTTTGGGCATATTACATCTGTGAGCCAAAGATTACCATGAACCAGATGTTTAAGCATTGCAGAAAATTTTTACTCAAATTTAGAATACCATATGTTTGCACAAAAGATACAGAGTAAGGAGAGTAGAGGGATTTGATGCTCATTAATCCTAACTGGAGTCCCTGAGCGATGCAAGCAGTTAATGTGCTCGGCTGCTAACCGAAAGGTTGGAGGTTCAAGTCCACCCATAAGTGCCTCAGAAGAAAGGCCTGGTGATCTACTTCTGATAAATCAACACTGAAAACCCTATGGACACAGTTCTATTCTGACACATGTGGGGTCGTCATGAGTCAGCGTCACCATGAGTTGGGTTCGGCTCTATGGGAACTAGGTTTTCTGGGTGAGTCGTACCTGTAGTTCTTTCCTCAATGGCAAGGCGGGGCGGGGTTCCAAGTGACCCCTCAGGCCTGTTGGTCACTCTGCAGTGGAAACAGAAACGTTTTCTGCCAACTTGATGGCATTGCCTCCTTGCGTAGACCTGGGTGAAAAGTAACAGGCTAGAACAGCTAGAGACAACGTGGGGTGAAAGAAGGTAGGTGTTGAACCACAGAGACTGATCTACTGTAGAGGAACTGTTCTTAATATTTCCTTGCTGCTGCATAAACTCACAAGAATGTTATTAACTGAATGGAGTTGATAGCGTCTAAGTTTTTTCTTTTTTTTCTGCATAATAAGCGCGGCCCACAGCTAAATTAAGACATCCTCTGACTACTTGGGGCAGAGCGTTTTTTCCCAACAGCTGGTTCCTGTTAATAGGCATATCCTTCCTGCCACAGCAAGCAAATCTGCGACCCCCACGCTGGCTGTGTAACCACCCCAGAGCACATCATCACAGCATACGCTCCCGTTGCTTTACAAGGATTTTTTTCTTTCAAAGTTGCACTTTGGGGACACACATCATCTACTTTGTGCTCCAGCTTCCTGCCTTGCTTTAATTATCGCGCCTGATATTTATGGTGAGGAGAAGAAGACAAAGCTAAAAGTGTACAATTGCCTGTTTAAAATACGTGTGCTCACAAATCCTCAAAATATAAAAAGTTCTCTGAATTGCAGAAGAAACATAATTCAGAGTACAGAAGTATCTCCTCCTGCATAAACCAAAATAAAAAACAAAAAAGCCAAACTCGTTGCTGTCGAGTCGATTCTGACTCATAGCGACCCTATAGGACAGAGTAGAACTGCCCCGTAGGGTTTCCAAGAAGTGACTGGTGGATTCCGACTGCCGACCTTTTGGTTAGCAGCCAAACTCAACCACTGAGACACCGGGGCTCCGTTAGGCGACATTAAAAGATAGACAATGGATACAATATAGTCAGGATCTGATAAGCCTTGAAAGGACCAGTCGGGACATAGATTGCATCTTTGTAACCTGCCTATTTCATTGAACATTCAACAGGAGTGTTCAGTACTGACTTTTATTTGGTTTTGTGTTTTACATTAATTATTCCATTCACAATTTGGTGGGAGAAAAGCAATAATTAGGCTTACTCCTTAATTCACCAGGTAAGCATGATCATTGTCGTTCAGATTTTGGGTCAGTCTGTAGTCTCAGAATTGCTAGAGTAACAAAACAAATGATATAATTGATAAATATTTGGCAAAACTATTCAGGAAAAAAAGATGTCAAGGATTTCATTTTACTTGGATCCACAAACGACACCCACCAAAGCAGCAGTCAAGAAATCAAACGACGTATTGTGTTGGGCAAATTTGCTGCAAAAGACCTCTCTGAAGTGTTGAAAAGCAAAGATGTCAGTCTGAGGACTGAGATGCACCCGACCCAAGCCATGGTGTTTTCAGTTGCTTCATATGGATGTGAACGCTGGACAATGACTAAGGAAGACCCAAGAAGAAATGATGTATCTGAATTGTAGTGTTGGGGAAGAATACTGAATATACCACGGACTGCCAGAAGAAAGAACAGATCTGTCTTGGAAGAAGTACAGCTACAATGCTCCTTAGAAGCAGGGATGGCAAGACTACATCTCACGTACTCTGGGCATGTTATCAGGAGGGACCGTCCCTGGAGAAGGACATCAGGCTTGGTAAAGTACAGGTCAGCAAAAAAGAGGAATGCCCTCAACGAAATGGATTGACACAGTAGCTGCAACAGTGGGCTCAAACGTAAGGATCGTGAGGATGGTGCAGGACTGGGCAGTGTTTCTTTCTTTCTGTTGTACTCAGGGTGGCGATGAGGCAGAACAGGCTCAACAGCAGTTAACAACAAAAACAACAGGGTTTCCAAAGCTGTAATCTTTAGGAAAGCAGTTCCCCAGTTCTTTCTTCTGTGGAGCTGCTAGGTGGGTTTGAACCACCGAGCTTTCACTTAGCAGCCGAGGGCTTAACGACTGTGCCATCAGGGCTCCATTTAATGGAATATAGAGCAATAAAAATGAATGAATACAGTTGCATGTAACAAAATGAATAATTCTCATAAACTTAACATTGAGTAAAAAAGAAACTTAGGTACAATGTAATTCAGATAATATGAGTGCACTCAAAATCAGGCAAAATTAATCCACAGTGTTAGAATTCAATATTCTATCGACCTTTGATGAGGGAGAAGAAGGTGGTGGTTGGGTTTTGGGAAGGGGCAGAAAGTGGGTGTCTGGGGAGCTATAATGTTATATTTATTGGTATGGATGGAGTCATATGGTTAGATTCATTTTCTGGGTTTTTTTCAGATGATATATGCACTTTTCTACATGTATATTATATGTATGGTATGTTTCGATAAAAAGTTTAGAATAATGTATTGAGATTGCAATTTTCAGCATTGTGATGGAATAGTTATTCTGAAAAAAAAAAAATCTTTCCAATACAAAACAGCTAAAAATGTTAGAAGTAAATAAATTTGACAAACCCCCTTATAAACGCATCGCAAGAAAGTAAGGGGCCCCCAGGATGGGAGAAGGGAGGGCTGGCACCAGAGAGGTGAGAGAGGCAATGGTGCTCTCTGCCGCCTGGGGTGTGTTGTAGATTGAATTGTGTCCCCCAGAAATAAAATCCTCACTCCTATACCTGTGGACATAACCCCATTTGGAAATAAGGATTTCTTTGTTATGTTATGAAGCCATGTCTACGTAGGGTGTGTCTTAGGCCAACTACTTTTTGAGATACAGAAGTGTTGATCTGGCGCAAGAAAGCAAGCGCAAATGGAGGAAGTTGATGCCACGTGGAGATCAACAAGGAACCAAGAAAGAAAAGCGGAAAGAGACAATGACCTTCCCCCAGAGCCGGCAGAGAGAGGGAGAGCCTTCCCCCACAGCCAGTTCCCTGGATTCAGACTTCTAGCCTCTTAAACTATGAGAAAATAAATTTCTGTTTGTTGAAGCTACCCCCTTGTGGTATTTCTGTCATAGCAGTGCTAGGAGACCAAGACGGAGAGTTTGCGAATTTCAGCAATAAAAGGGCCCAGTCTGGCAGACCTGCAGGGGCAGGAGACAGACCTGGGCCCCACACAGCCAGGCACCTGCATCTGACACTTCTGCACAAAGCAGGGACCCTCAGGAAACCACACCCCCAGGGGAAGGATGGACCGGGAAACATACCTTCATTCTGAGCGAGGGAGACAACAAGAAACCTTGTCTCGCTTCACTGTGCTCTGGGTAGAAAAATACAAATTCTCTCCTAAGGATATGAAATGACAACTTCAAACAATATTATAGAGTTTGAAATTATTCTATGAATAGAGTACAGTGTTGAGCTAAAGAGACTACGACCTTTGAAGGCATGTTGAAGAATTCAGGGAAGCCTATTCAATAGTCAATGTATAACCCAACCTTCCAACTCCTTTGGTTTCAATGGTTCCTTCCTACCAGGTGAAGAACTTCTTTTGGAAGTAACCATATACTCTACCTCATGCCCAGAGAGATCAGCTCAGCAGTGATCACACACCCCATTGCCACCAGCTTCTCCTTCCTCTGACTTCCTTGGCCCCATCTTCTGGGTCATCCCTACTCCCCCAATATTATCTTGTGCACCAAGTGATCAGTCTGATGGTGCCCTCCCTTCTATCATGGTGGAGGGTTCTAGGGTCCCAGTAATTTCCCATATAACAAGGTTTATGAGAATACATGTTTAAAATCTTACACTCCACCTATATAATATACCTAAACTTGTTCCTGGAGAAGGACATTATGCTTGATAAAGTAGAGGGTCAGCAAAAAAGAGGAAGATCCTCAATGAGATGGATTGACACAGTGGCTGTAACAATGGGCTCAAACATAGCAACGATTGTGAGGATGGCGCAGGGCCGGGCGGTGTTTCGTTCTGTTGTCCACGGGGTTGCTCTGAGTCAGAAGCAACTCAACAGCACCTAACAACAATAACAACAAACTTGGAAAAAGGAACCAATTAAAAGTAAATAAATATTCTCTTCATTTTATGTGACCTTGCTATTCAATTACTTTTTATTGATGCTGGATTTAAAATTTTTATTTTAAAATCACTTTTTTTTTTTTTTGGCGGGTAAAAGAGAAGTGAAAGCAGAATGGATTACTTTAACATTCTCTTTGTCAACAGCACTAGGCATCTGGTAAGCACTGTACACATTCGTATTAAATAAAATCAGTAACTCTTCAAGCAACATGCGCTACTTACCCTTTCCTCGTTCATCTTAATGCATTAAAAAGAACAATGAAATATACAATAATAAAATCTTCTTACTTTTGATGTTGTTGTCATTATTCATTGAGATTTCTGATATTTTAATTCATTTTTGTTGTATACACATCCTTCCATCCTCCACTTGGATTTGTTTTCATCCAAGTTTGTCAGAGAAGCCTCTATGAATCTCACCTCTCCACTTCTGACCCCCTGAAGGAGCACTCTTGGAGGAAGACAAGAACACTACAGCCCTGGCCCATGAATAATCCATGGTGCACAGCCTCAGGCTGACCCTGACTGGCCCTCAGCAATTCTTCTATTCAACTTCCATTGATTTCACGGAGAAAACCAAGGCAGCATACACACTCACCTTCACGTCCAAGAATCAACGTCCCTGCATTCATATAACTTCCAGACTCAGAGAAAGAATAGAACTGTCACTACCATCATAAACTGACGGGACTCAAAGGAACATTGGAGGTCATTCATTCTCAGCCCTTCCATTCTGCAGCTGATGAACCTGAAGCCAAGACAGGTGACGTGACCTTGGTATAGAGCCAGGGATGTCTATTCTGTCATCCTTTTAACTCATCTGCTCTTCAGAAAACTATCCTGTTGCTGAGTTCTAGCTTTTCCTTCTCTTCTAGGAGCCTCCTTTATCAAAAATCTCTTCTCTCTTTAATATTTTAAATGTATTCCTTTGAACTGGCAGCTTTTGTTCACCCCGTATGTCATTCTATCAATCAGAAATGCATTAAACTATGAGCAAGATAAAACCTGACCAAAAGTTACTTTGAAAGATAAGGTGATTTTTTCTCACATCATATGTCTGAAGATAGGGGGCTTCTCCATGGCTTCAGCAGCTCACGGATGCCAGGGCTGGCTTCTCTGCAATTACTTGGCCTTTTCCTCTTTGTCACAGACGATGGTCTTAGCTCCAGGCATCACGGGTGTTCAAGGAAGTGCCAGTCATATTTGCACCTTGAACAAAAAACCAAAGTTTTCCTGCAAGGTCTGCTCCAGCATCTTCCACTTGTGCCTCATTGGACACAGATATACCATGTGGCTCTCCTGGGTGTAAGGAAGGCCGGGAAATGCAGACAGGTTTGCTTGCTTGTTTGTTTTTTAATACCTGTGCACCTTGCTGCCCTCAACAAAACTGAGGTTTTGTTAGGAAGGAAGAAAAGAGGATTCTAATAGCTGACAACTATTAAGTCTCTGGTTCTAGCACCATTAGAATAGGGTGCCCCTCCTCATCATGGCCTACAGGGTGGGGACCCTGAGTAATCTGCCCCACCCATCTCTCCAGCCACATTTGAACCCTCTGTTCTTCACTGTAAAAAACACGGATGTCTCTTTAATGACTAAGGTGCGCCCGACCCAAACCATGGAATTTTCAATGGCCTCATATGCATGCAAAAGCTGGACAATGAAAAAGGAAGACGGAAGAAGAATGGATACATTCAAACTGTGGTGTTGGTGAAGCATATTGAATATACTGTGGACCGCCAGGAGAACAAATAAATCAGACTTAGAATAAATACAGCCAGAGTGCTCCTTAGAAGCAAGGATGGCGAGACTCCAGATCGCTTACTTTGGACACAGCATCAGGAAAGACCAATCACTCGAAAAGAACATCACGTTTGGCAGAGGGTCAGTAAAAACAAGGGAAACCCTCAGTGAGGCTGATTAACACAACAGCCACAACAGTGTGCTCAGACATACCAAGGATCATGGAGATGGCGCAGGTCCAGGCAACATTTGATTCCAATATACGTAAGATCACGGTGAATCGGAGCTGACTCCATGACAACTCACAACAGCAAGAGCTCGTTACCGACTCCAGTGTGGCCCACTAGCCTCCCTCAGTTCCTTGCACAGCCATGCTTTTCCCTCAGGGCCTCGAACATGCTGCAGGCTCTGCCTGGAATACTCTGCTCTCCACCTTCAGGGCTCGGCTGGAAGGTCACCTTCATGGAGAGACGGCCCTGGCCATACTGTCTAAAGGTGGTCTTCCTCCACGAGTCTCTGTCTTCATTCAGGGTTACTTTTTCCTTCATGGTAATTATTATAATTTGAAAATTAACCCATGTATTCAAACTTTTTTTTTCGCTCTTATCTCTTCTGCTAGATTGCTGCATTAACTAGTTTACTTCATTAGCTCATACAGCAGATACGTACTGAGTAACTAATACGTGCCAAGCACTATCCTAGGTGGTAGGACAGCAGTGAACAAGACATAGAGATCTGGATGTCACAGAGCTCACATTCTAGGGGGGGAGACAAGTAATAAACCATGAAAATCATCAGTGTGCATCTTGTTTGCCATTGTATTTCTAGAACCTACTTTAGTGCCTGAAGTTCAATAAATACTAAATGAACAAATGAATACATATTACTTGCTAGACATGGTGTGCACACTGGGGATACAGCCTTTATCGTTTGAAGCTTATCGTCTCTTGTGGGTTGACATGTGTTCCCCAAAAAGATACGCTGAAGTCCTGACCACCATACCTGTGAACGTGATTTTGTTTAGAAACTCTCTGCAGATGGTATCAGCTTTCAGGTTAGCAGAGTCATAGCAGAGCAGGGTGGGTCCTAATCCATCCGAGTGGTGTCCTTATAAGGGGGCAGGAGACACACAGGAGGAAGATGTCCACATGAAGACGCATTGACAAGCCAGGGAACACGTAGGGCTGCCAGAAGCTGAGATGAAGAAGGGCCTTCCTCTAGAGACTTCAGAGGGAGTGTTGGCCTTCCTACACCCTCCACAGCTGTGAGGCAATAAATTTCTATTCTTATAAGCCACGCGCTTTGTGGAATTCTGCTATGGAAGCCCTACGGAGCTAAAACTAATACTGATTTGTAAGTATTTATAAGGCTTTTGGCTGAAAGGTGTGAGAGTAACAGCCTATCACCGTCACTCTTATTCTTGGCATTCCATCTATTTCAGAGCCAAAGTCGAATGGTCTGATTAGCAACAATCTCTAATGGTTGGAGCAACTTACACAACATTCATTTAAAACAGACAAGCGGCTTAATGAGGAAGCTAGAATAAATGGCCTCTAAGTTTCTAAGTTTGCATAACATTGTTTACACAGAGCCAAAAAGACGATGAAAGATGAAGGCATTAAAATAAACCTAAAGGTAACGTCAGTGATAAAAAAGCAGCAAGAGACAGGATCAGAGCAGGTGTTATAGTCTAACACTATTATTTTAGCCAATCTGGAAGAAACTAGGTGTCGTATGTGTTTAGCTACTTTGATCCACTAGAGACACCTTCTCTACCGACCGATTCATAAAAAAATGAAAAATGAAGTTCGACGCTTACCAGGGACATTTTTTTGCCCTTGGAGTAATGAGCATTTTATGTTTAGGGCTGATGATAATAATAAGCCTTTAACCGAATAAATGAGAATAGCCCAAAAGGAAGGAGCGTCAGCTCTGAACCACAAACCATAGTGTGGTTCTCAGGAAAGCTTTCTCAAAGTCTTTCTCAATAGTCTCCAGGTGTGCAGTTGGCACACGCTCTGAGTGGGCCTCGGGCTCAGATCAAGGCTTCTCCACCTAAACAATTAGGAGGACACCACTAAGACCGAAAGGCTGTCGTTACTGTGAATGATGAAGTGCTACAAGTCAGCAACTGCGAACGTGCTCTTTCACCGTTCTGAGTCCCAGACTATGCCAACCCATTGAAAGTGTGCAATCTTCTCAGCTGATCGCACTGTAATCTGGCAGCGAATCATGCCCTAGTCTTTTATTATTTAAGTTTTCCTCTGATTAGGCCATCTATGCTTACCTGAAAACAAAAAATATAATCTAAATGTTGTTTGTTTCTAATGGGCAAGACACTCTTTCTCATGTTCACCTCGACAATTAAGTGTATTAACTAAATACACATAAAGTTAGGTAATACAAGGGTTGTTTATGTCCACTGAACTGAAAGGTCCCTTGGGGAATTCTTTTTGTTCAATACCTGTAACTCATTGCTGCTGAGTCAGTTCCTACTCCCAGCAACCCTACAGGACAGAGCAGAAACCCCATAGTGTTTCCAAGGCTGTATCTTTACAGAAGCAGACTGCCACATCTTTCTCCCACAGAGCAGATCATGTGTTTCAACCACCAACCTCCTGGTTAGCAACCGAGTGCTTAACCACTGCACCACCAGGCTCCTTTTGTTCAATACAGTAGGTTCTAAATAAATGGTGGCTGATTGACTAATTAGTTGATAAAGAGCAGATTTTTCTTAACCTTAAAGCAAAATATTTTCATATCTTCCCTACTCTGCCCACTACAAATATTTTTATATAATATACATAATTTCATTTTTATACAATGATCATTAATGAAAACAATTATTTTCTTATGACCATGTCTCCCCTTCAGCTTTAAATCTGCACTTAGGGAGTCTGGCCTCTGTCCTATAATGTGTTCATAATTGAGAAAGTCTGTCCAGCAGAGCTCGGAACAAGCAACTCAGTCGGATCCATCTCCACAGATCTTTCTCCTGGTGAAAGGAAAAAAAAGTGGGGAGGTGGCTAAGGTGACCAGAAATAGCACACCCCAATCCAACTGAAAGATTTGTAATTTGCAGAAAATTCTGCTGATTATCAGATCTAGAATTCTACCACATATACTGAATTCTAAGTGGAAAGTTGATTCATTTTCTCGGGTATAAATGTGTGAATGATAAGGCAGAGCATTTTCAGATAAAATACGGTTTATCCCTGAAAACATATTCACATCTCCCATTCAGATTAGAGCTGAATGTTCACATCTAGCTACTCCCCTTGTCATCAAAGGGAAAGGAGAAAAAGCATTTTTCTTCTCCCCTTTTACCTAATATAGATACAGATACATCGATACAGACATAAATAATCACTTGTGCATTTCAGTAAATCCTGGTGCTTTTACCTGATGTGTACAGCTTCATTCCGTGGGTGGCACGAGCTTTCCATCTTTCTTACCAAGGAAGAGGCTTGGCAGGGGGCACATACGTTCAGTGACATTGTGTCCTCTGGCACCAATGCTAACTGCTCACTTGAGCCAAGCTCACGCTGCCCAGGAGCCCAGACCGCTGGGGGCTCAGCAGCTCCATGAAGCCGGAGAGGTATCATTGAGGAGAACGCGTCAAGCAGCTGGCATGGAGTTCAGTTCTCTTCTCTGAGATTCGGTTTCACCCTGCTCTTTCGACAAAAGTAGGAAAAGCAAGGGCAGGGAAGCCATATCAGAATAACACCCCCACCTTCTCAGTTCTGCCTTCCCCTATGGAGTCAAAGCTTACTTAGGGTCTCCACTATCCAGAGCACCATGGCCCCCTCACTATGAATATGAGGAGGGGACTTCTGTGTATACGGAAAGGGCTGTAGACATAAGCCTCACAAGGCTTGCTGTCCTTGTGTATAACGAGAAAAAAAAGCTACCATGAGTGAATTCTCACTTCTGGTGAACGAGTGTGTGTCAGAGTAGAATGGTGCTCCATAGGGTTTTCAATGGCTGACTTTTCAGAAGCGAATTGCCAGGTCTTTCTTCCAAGACACCTCTGTGTGGACTCAAACCACCAACCTTTTGGTTAGCAGCTGAGAGCATTAACCATTTACACCACCCAGGGACTTCTCCATATTAAGAAGCAAGCATTATTTTAGATTTTGATTATCTAACTCATTCCTTCTTCGTAAGTCAAGTTAGAACAATAAATATTTACTTGAGTAAGACACTTTATCATTTAGAAACCATCATAATCTCATTTTTCTAAAATAAGACACTTGGCTGCCATTTTCAAAAACAAACATAACCATAAACATACAATCGACTATCACTGGAATCAGTAAAATAATAAAAATGCATAATTTTCAAAATGTTGTTTGAGGCTGTCATGGATTGAATTGTGTCCCCCCAAAATATGTGTCAACTTGGTTAGGCCATGATTCCCAGTATTGTGTAGTTGTCCTCCATATTGTGATTGATATAATTTTCCTATTTGTTGTAAATCCTAATATCTGCCTGTGGTTAATGAGGCAAGATTGGATTATGCTGAAGAGGATTAGGGTGGGATGTAGCATCTCCCTGATCCAATGTAAAGGGAGTTTCCCTGGGGCATGGCCTGCATCACCTTTTATTTACAAGAGATAAAAGGAAAGGGAAGCAAGCAAAGAGCTGGATACCTCATACCACCAAGAAAGCAGCACCAGGAGCAGAGTGTGTCCTTTGGACGGAGGGTCCCTGCACCTCAGAAGCTCCTCAACCAGGGGAAGATTGATGACAAGGACCTTCCTCCGGAGCCAACAGAGAAAAAAAGCCTTCCCCTAGAGCTGACACCCTGAATTTGGACTTCTAGCCTACTAGACTGAGAGAATAAACTTCTCTTTGTTAAAGCCATCCACTTGTGGCATTTCTGTTACAGCAGCAGTAGATGACTGAGACAGAGGTGAATCATGTGATGACTAACCTGAACACTATAGAACGTGACCCTGGTAATACACCTGAAAAAGAGGCTAGAATACTGGGGATACAGCATTCAACGTATGGGAAATGAGAGGTGAGACACTGCATAGGGAAGTTCCCAACCTGAGAGGAGTGTTCAACAGAAGCTATATGGCAGAAGGCATAACAAGAGTCTATTAGAGGAAAAGTCATTAGATTTTTTCCCCTGGTTATTTGTAGTTCTGTGAAATTCATTCCATATTGTGTGCCAATTTAGAGTTTGGATTTAGTCCATTATTATAAAGATTATAAATAAAAATGGTATTGTAAATACACATATTCCTTCTCTTGTGGTTATCTACACCATTGATTCAATCTCAATACCATTTATTGAGCACCTACAATGTGCTTGGTAAGGTAGAGGGTCAGCGAAAAAGAGCAAGACCTTCAATGAGATGGATTGACACAGAGGCTGCAACCATGGGCTCAAGCACAACAATGATTGTGAGGATGGTGCAGGACCAGGCAGCATTTTGTTCTGTTGTCCACGGGGTCCCTGTGAGTCCGAACCAACTCAACGGCACCTGACAACAACTACGTGCCAGGCACTGTGTGAGGCGTTGAGGGTACATGGTGAATAAAATAGACAGAAATCTCTCCCCACGTGGAGCTTATATTCCAGTGGAGAAGCCTCACCACTGGGACACAGTCTGTTATCCAGATATGGCACTGAGTTTGAAGAACAGTGCCGGAGAGGAAGTAAAAATCTCTCATGGTCAACTTTAAGCATATAACGTGTCAGCAATTGTCAACAGGACATTGAAAGACATATGGATAATTATTATAGCCCATCGTCCAAGAGTTTAGGTGTGAAAATTCTGCTGGGAAGATGAGTCTAGTTAAGAAAAAAAGTTAACCTCCACAAGTCAGGGTAAGGGCTGTGACATTTCCTGAGCTACATCCTGAACGTGACACCGTTACTGAAGACAATGTCGAAGCGCTGGATAAACCCACCCCTAACTATGTCAGGTGGCAGTACAAACGGGCTCACTGCACTCTTGAAAATTCTTCATAACACAAAATGCCGTACACATATAAAGTCTTTGCTGTGCTGGTAATTTATATTCACAAAGAGCATGCGCCCAGCAATGATCAGTTAATTAACAAATACAGAGGATTCTAAAGAGAAATGATCCTTCCCTTATGCCAAATGTGCCATCCAACATCAGTGTCGCTGCTGAGGTATTAGGAATGTCAAATAAATTTTCAGGTGCCTCCTACTTTCTGCAATGGAAATGATTTCACTTGGGGATAAAAGGGCCATTTGGTTCCATTACTTTCATGCAGTCTAATTCTAGAAGGCAGGCAGGTTCTCTCTCAGCCCTTGTTTAAGTTGCAAAGCGCTGTGTCACGAGAATGATTTCCTTGTATGTGGAATATGCTTCAGCCTTAAACAGAGGTTAAAACCAAGCCATCTTTGGGGAAGATTTCAGTAGGCAGTTTGAGCACAGCATTGGGGAAATGTAGTCATTGCACCTCGTCAACAGTCAGGGTTTTAAAAACCACCTGCAGAGAAGGAGTGATAGCCAGACAGTGGATTTCAGAATGAGTTATTTACAGAAGGCCAGCAAAGGTTTAGAGTGAGCATGGGACAGAGAGTCAAAACCCCTGCAGGACTCTATTGAACCTGCTGCCATTTCCCTACGACTTTCGGTGTTCCTCGTAACTTTTACATAACTGGTGGCGGTGTGTAATGTCGAGCGGATTCCGACTCACAGCGACCTATAGGACAGAGTAGAACCACCCCATTGACTTTCCTAGGCTGTAATCTTTATGGGAGCAGATCGACAGGTCTTTTCTCCCCTGGATCAGCTCGTGGGTTCGAACCACCAACCTTTCGATTCACAGCCAAGCACTTAAGCGTTGTGCCACCAGGGCACCTTTTTACTTATCTACCACCTTTCCACTATTAGACAGCTCCGATAATAAGGGGAAAATTTAAATTCATACTCAAATTTGTTTTCCAGTTCATGGATAGATGATGCCTTATTTAAAAACAAAAAAAATCCAGCAATGTTATTATAATATAGGCATAATATAAATTCCATTTTTAAAAGAATATTAAGTAATCTTCAAGACAAAATCCTTCCATATTGATGGCCAAAGAAAGGCTTGTACTATAGGATACCCAAAGGATCCGATTTTGTTCCATCACTATCTATTAATATTACATTTTAAATGGGTTTTAACTAAATATCCAAGCACAATATTTTGATTTTGATACATAAATTTAGAAGTCTTTTCTTAGGTGCCACTATTTTTGCATTGAAATTTTATGATACTAGCTTGCTGAAAGAAGCAATATATAATATTGAACAACTGCAAAAAGCAAGGCACTTATGCAAGTGCGATTTTGTGTAGATGCTTCTGATGTTGAGACTCTAATTGAATGCTTTGAGATACTGTATTAAAAATGTCTTTCTGATTATACATAAGTTTGGCCACCTTAAAGAATATATATTTTATTTTCCAGGTTATACTCAATTTACTGAATTCCAAATCGCTTTCAAACTCAATTTCTACAATTAGTAATATATGTTTTGTTCTTTGGACCTGTTTCAAATAATGATAACTATAATTTGTATTGAATAATATCTTAGTCATGAGACATTCCTTTAATATTGTGTGGTGATTATTTTCAGCATTTTCAAGGGAGACATGGGTCTTTGCTTTGCACTGACAGCCTTCTCAGATGCCTTTTCTCATCGAGTGGGCTTTGTCCTCCCACATACTTTGCAACAGTGAACCCAGAGCAACACCCTCACTCCCTATATAATCCAAAAGAATGGAAAAGCAGGTGGAGAAAACATGAGTAACTAGAAGACTATGGTTTTTACACAGTTCATTCCAGCTACTTAATTTAGGACAATAAAACATTGTCTGCTTAGCTTTAACCTGATTCCAAATGGAAAAATGAATAAGAGACAAAAAGTTCGCTTTCAGAAGCTGTGACAAAGAAATCACAGGAAAATAAAGTTTTTAAAATTTTCACCTATTTTTTAATCAAATAAATTCAAATGTAAATATTCAATCTATTCAAATTCAATGACATTTCCTTTTTATTTCATTTCTTTTACGTAACAAGGTGATTAGAACGTGCTATTGCTAGGAGTCTTATTTCTGCATCTTTGTTTATTCATATGCACAATAACAAAAATGTTGACTCTGGAACACTTGTAAACTCCGTATTGTTTCTAACCCTTATAAATTATCAACAACAGCCCTTATAATGTATATATAATCACCTTTATTATCCATAAATTATAAGGACTCTCCACCACTTCCCATTGGCCCGTATTGACATTATATTCAGCATTCAACCCTCAGAAGGAAGGCTTTTTTTTCATGAAGATTTTGCTTATCACCTGGCTCCTTTAACGTGTCTCTTTCCCCTGAACTTCCTCATCACTTCTGTGGGGAAATGAAACTTCCCTGATGTCTCCGAGCTCCTGTAAATACCCTAGCCTACCAGACTATGCATCCCACAAGAAGTAGCTCTGTAGCCTTGTGTAGTTAATTGTTCCAATCTGAAACAATAATAAAACGCCTCTTGAGAGAGTCAAATATTTACTGCCCGTACTAGGACACTGGGTTAAGCTCCAAGGCGCCAGGAAGTATGGGCGCTGTCTCCTCAGGTGCTCACATTTCAAAATGTCTGGAGCCCACGGAAATAGAGACCTGTCTAGGTCATGAAAGCTGGAGGCATTCTGGATTTATCTGGCCCTTAGAAGTAGGTACTTACATGCGACAACAATGTTGAAATGGCAAATGTTTTATTATGTACACAAAAACAAGAGCTTTGCGGTCCCAATTTATTATTATTATTTTATTGTAAATATATATTGAGATTGAGCTAAATGAGTCACTAATGGCATGGAACACCATTTGTACTTGAAAAAACAACTGGTTGATAAACTGCGGTTATCCAGACTTGCGTATTTGGAAAACATGTTTTCTTACTGTGGCAAACATATTTGTAGGTCACAATAAAAAATAATAATAATTTGGGCCTGCAAAACTTTTGTTTTTGTGTGTTATACCTATGTACCTTAACAGAATTAAAAACTAAATCTGAGACTTTAAAAAATATTTACTTATTAATTTGAAATATAATAAACTCATATATTAACAAATATTTTTTAATATTATATTTTCCACACAAAAATAAAACAGTGAGAAGAGTAGCACTGGTTTACAATTTGTTTTAAACATCTTTACAGAAGATAGCTGAATTCTCATATCTATAACGTGTTGCAATGTGTTGTTTTGACTGAAGGAGTTAAAAGAAAATCCTGCCTCACACAGATATGTAATTGACAAAGGGATAAATATTGTAATAGCCTTTTCAGATAATTTTGGTTGCTGTTCTTTGATACTACACCAAAATTCAACAAGAAGTCACTTTTTAAATGTTGGTCACAATGTGAAATCTAAAAACATATCAATGAACTGCTCACACTCAGTTACTTAAAAATCCACTTGTCTATCTTGTACTATGAATGGATTTTCTACTCATGCTTGACTTTATAACAGCTTCAAAATACTGACCCAGTTCCTTATACAGTATCAAAAAATCACATGGAATAATATCACCACCAATCTCCTCAGAAAGGTCTTTAAGCATTGAAAACCTGTCAAGCTCATAGTGGCATTTAAACTTTTCCCAAAATAATAATTGTCACTTAAAAGCATGAATTTTATCATTGACAACAAATACTGTCAGTCGTTTTCCTTAAAGTGAGGGGCTCACTTCATTCATTTTCAAGAAACGTCTGCCAATGACCCAACTCTGAACAACCACAGTTTGTCTACTAGTTGCTCTTTCAGGTACAAACGGTAAGTATTCCATGAAAAAAGTGACTCAGCTCAGTCTCACATGAAGTACTTCTGATCTCAGTTTTCTAAACAGAAATCAGATTAAGAATTCCTTAAAGCAGCAATTCGCCAACTTTTTATCCCATGACCCCTTTACATTCTCAAAAATAACTTGGGACCCCCAAAGCTCTTCTTTTCCTGGGTTATGTCTAGTTACATTTACAGTTTTTCTTTCAAGTAAAAATGGTATTTCATGAGAAAAGTGATGCATCTAGCTCAGTCTCACAAGTGCTTCTCCTTGCGACAAACTTTGTAAGTTGGTTTGCAGCAGCAGTGTGTCATTCATACTTCTCATTCATCACACAATATTGAAAAGACCTATTAAACATTCACATAAATAAAAATTTGACGGAAAATACTATCTTTTCAAAAAAAGTGAAGAGTTTCAGGAACAAGACAAGGATGCCCTTTATCACCACTCCTAATTAACACTGTGCTGGAAGTTCTAGATAGAGCAATAAGGCAAGAGAAAGAAATAAAAGGCATCCAAATAGGTAATGAAGAAGTTAAACTGTCCCTGTTTGTGGATGATATGATACTATACATAGAAAACCCTAAAGACTCCATGAGAAATCTACTGGAACTAATACAAAGATT
>NW_004444029.1:3970191-3971848 GCF_000243295.1 Trichechus manatus latirostris
GTCATAAAACAATATGTGTACTGACTGTTTAATGAGAAACTATTTGTTCTGTAAACCTTCATCTAAAGTACAATAAAAAATTTTTTTAAAAAAGTTAGTACATTTGCTGTTTCGTGAGGACATTCTTAAGTAAAACCTTTTTTTTTTTAAAAAAAACTATGAGTGTGTTGCAGTGAAGACTACAAGGGCCACACACACTCGTTGAAGCCACTGCCTTAACCGTGGTGAGTCACCACTGTTTGACCCACCAGTGCTTCTGCATCGTAGCAGCAGCACCCACAGAGTGGGGAGGGCAAAAACTCTTCATATTATGAGGAAAATAGTGTGCACCTGTGGACCTCTAAAAGGGCCTCAGGAACCCCTGGGTGCCCCCAGACCACTCTCTGAGAACCGCTGCCTAAAGCTATGAAGCTGAGGCACCAGGTAGAAATAGAGACTCAATGAGACCCAAAATGTGCCCTTCGTTGAGAGGGCTACGCAGACTCGTGACCAGAAGATGCAATGACACTTCTCAGAAACCCTCCCCAGGTGTGCAAGCAGAGGGGAGTCAGCCCCTAGGATTCCCTTCCACCATGATGGAGTCAGCCCAGTCCCTGGTAGACCAGAAGGAAGTTTCCTTTAAAAGGTAGCCAGCACAGCTCTTCTTTCCGGTAATTATCAAACTCGGGTAAGAACTGGCCTTGGAAAAGTCACAAACACCTTTCCCTAAATCTTTCCCATGTCTCTTACAGCAAGAAACAATTGTGTAAATAGACTTTCAGAAACAGCTGAAATGTCACAAAGTTCCCAAAGGTTGATATGCAAAACAAGAGCTAATATGAGTCTAGTAAGAGCTCTTTCTTCCCCAACAGGCTTGTAATTTCCTTGGCAAGGAAATGCATCAATTGACTTTCTAAAATACCTCCTACAGTCCCCAGCACTGTGCTGGCCCCATATGAGCCTCAGATAAATACCTGATTGAGTGATTTATGGAAGCTGAGTTAATGTGTGCAAGGAGTCATGTAGCCGGGGCATAATTGAGCAAAAATGCCACTGGCAGAGGTACTCCACTCAAACTCCCACATAACTAAGAAACTCACTTATGATAAAACTCTTCATTCCACTTTCTTTCTCTGTGTTTTTTATGCGCAGGTTGAGTATTTTCTTTAAATGTATTTCCCTAGGCATTCCATAGACACTGCACACTGCTTGTCCCCCCCAAGACGCCTCTAGAGGTCCGCTCCCAGCACAGCCTCATACCCACTGCTTCCTGGGGTGCTGACTCGGTGGCCTTGGTGGGGGCTCTGAGTTGTTGGAGTGGCTGTGCAGGAGGAACAGGCAGAAGAGGCCCGTGCTCCCTGGGTCGTACAGCGAGGACGTGAAATCGCTTCCTTAAACATGAAGTGGTTCAGGAGTATCTCCCTCAAAGTGCCAATTCACTACTGTGACATTTAAGTCACATTTCAAACTGGAGAACACACCCAGTAGTTTCATTTAGAGGAGAATGTACTGGCTCTGAACAGACCTCTCAAAACTTGGTGCCACTGTTCAGCCTGGGAGTGTACAGCCCCATAAAAGCAAATGAGACTAACGAGGTACAGGAGTCCAGTGACAAGGGCCAGAAGGCAGAAGGGGACAAGGAAGCTGGTGATAGGGACCCCAAGGTTGAGTAAGGATA
>NW_004444029.1:3972202-3984515 GCF_000243295.1 Trichechus manatus latirostris
AAAAAAAAAACAACAACTTGGTGCCAAATGAAAGTCACATGGCTCTTCAGCTGAGCCTCTTGCCTCCGTAGACCACCACGCTAGACACCACAACCCAAAGAGACCTAATGACCCGTTAAATGAGGCTGTGGAGGGGGATGCGGCATCACTGTTAGGGGCTGAATCATGTCCCCCAAAAGATAGTCCAAGTCCTAACCGCCCTACTTATGACATTGGCCTTCTTTGGAAATAGGGCCTTCACAAATGTTATCAGTGAAGATGAGGTCATACAGGCACAGGGTGGGCCCTAAAGCCAACGTCTGGTGTCTTTATAAGAAGAGAAGACACAGAGACATAGAGAGGGGAAGCCCATGCAAAGAAGGAGGGAGAGAGGGAGTGATGCAGCCACAAGCCAAGGAATGCCAGGAACCCCCAGAAGCAGGAAGAGGTAAGGAAGGATCCTTCCCTAGAGCCTTCGAAGGGAGCACGGCCCTGCCGACACCCTGAATTTGGACATCTGGCCTCCAGACCTGTGAAAGGATAAATGTCTGATGTTTTAAGCCACCCACTCTGTGGTAGTCTGTGGTACTAAGACAGTCCCCAAGGGGAAAAAGGGGACAGGTCAGAGAAGATCAGAGCTGCTGAACACCACCACACCAATTTCATACATTTATCTGGGGCCAACCCAGAAAACGTAAATTCCTTCAACCAGGTAGCATGTTTGGTTTTTGGTACAATACATCCTTATTTAAGTAATTTTCCTAAAGCACGTTTGCCTTCTACTATTTGTTTACCACAGAGAACTTTCCTAATACCAGTTATATTTTTCCCCTGTTCACTGTTTTCAAAAAAAATAGAGAGTGACTAATGCTCTACTTTTTCGTTCTCATATACAATTAAACAGACAGGTTGTGATCACTCCTCTCCAACAAGTTCTGTAAATGAAGTGAAACATCCTAACTCCCTAGTCTGCTGCCAGGAAATGCATCTCTCTCTTCTTTGTAGGCGTTTGTGTTGAAAAACCAGGACTCCCTCCCTCGCTCTCAACCACCTTCCCTATATAAATACGGGAAACGATCATGGTTAGCAGAGATTAGGGATGCTGGGGGAAGGGAGACGCGTGTGGCTATGAAGGGACAGCAAGAAAGAGGTCTTCGTGGTGACAGCACAGTTCTGAGTCTTGCCTGCAGTGGTGCTTATCTGCTACATGTGTGATAAAGTGACACAGACCTATATACCACACTGTACCAACACCAAATTCCTGGTTTAGATATTGTACTACAGTTACGTAAGATGCAAACTGAGGAAAACTAGGTGAAGGGTACCCTGGACCTCCTCCACTATCTTTGCAACTTCCTGTGAATCTATAATAATTTCAAAATAAAAAATCACCATCAACTGTGGGCAAGTTGTATCCCTCGAGTCTAGAAATGAAGGGAGGTAATAGAACTCCAAGATTCCAGGTTGGAGTAAGTATTTTCTATCTCACTACATCAAGTCATGCATCAATACTGCAATTGATACAGTTTGAGAATCTGTGTGCAATAATCTCTGTATTACATTTGGGATTTACTTTGATGGGTCCTAACTTCTGATTTTGTATCTTTTTGTGGTTTCTTTTCTTCTTGCTGAAATGGCATTTTGTTTTCTCTTAATGCTTTTAAACTTGAGTATCTGTACCCAATAATATCACATCTTAGGATTTTACATTTTTTTCTTTATTAGTTGTCATATAGTTTTATTACCTGTTGAAAGATTGCTTTCTTTCTTCTATTATTTTGGGCTAGAGACTGTCAAAACGTTCATGGCGGTTGTTCAGAATAACAACAACATTTTATGGAGACGTTTGGAACCTTTATTCTGTGAAGAAAAGTCATTCTGAAGTTTTAATGATGCACTCATCAATCACCACAATTATGTTGTTGTTTGAACCTGCACCACCAGATAACAATGCCTGATACTCCCCTAAATCACAGTTTAATGAATAACAAGTTGATAGTTATTACATTTTTACTGTATTGCTCTTGCCTTTAATTTAAACTTGAACTATATCAACTGTGCATTTAACTGATAACTAAAGGCATTCCCCAACCTGAAAACTGATGATATTCTGCTTATAAATTGATGGTTTTTCAGCTTAAAATTCATTTTATCATCATAACAATGTTACTTATAGTTGATTCAGAGATGACTCTACAAAGTTAGATTTAAACCAAGAGGCAGTCTAAATATGCAGAGTGCTAGAAATACCAGAAAACAAGAATTCAATGCGACCTTTGTCTTTAAAATATATTTTCTTAATATTCGAACACCAAAGTCCATAAGAAAACATTTTATCTTCATCATCATCTACTATTTTCCTGACCTAAAAGGTAACAGACATTTGAGATTACTGTTTCTCTCCCTCACCGTTGGTGCGTCATGGAAATGCTGGTTTACTCAGAAAACAGTGAGTAGGTAAGTAGAATCCTGAGGGCGTTTCCAAGACTTGCAGGCCTTTTCTGGGTCTTGCAGTAAATGCTTCTTTCTGGTTCTTGAAAATGTTTCTTTACATGCCCAAGGTTCCAAACTTCTTTTTTCTATAAGGATGTATGACCCCAGCACTCTTATGGACCTATAAGCCATGATTAAGGGTTTTTTTGTTACTGTTAATTCAAAAATTAAAGAAATGCAGAATTTTTCACTAAGAAGACAAAAAATGTACTCGGGCAACAAACACAGGGTCTCTGTACATTCTCACATTACTGCGGGATGTGACTCTGGGTGTCTCCGGGTCTTGCCCACGCCCACTCTGGCCTCAGGATGACTTCATCCTCCAAGGGAGACGGGCCTCCCAGCAGAAAGCCCTGACCCCAGGCAGGCACCCCCGAGGACCACGTGGTCTGTGTGAATGCCCCCCTTATTTTCCCAGGCCAGTTATCAATTACCGCCTGCAGTCAATACACATCGGTGATAAGGACCGAGTCCCTTTGAGCATGCCTACTTTCAAGTGAGCACAGCGTCAAAAGGGTGCTGAGGAGGGGTCCCCAAGCTTTCGGGCTGCAGCTAGGGGTCCCCAGTGTGGGGTGCGGACATCAGTGCAATGGGATCCGCCCGGATTCCCTGGGCCCGAAGGTTCCACCCCCGTCAGCCCAGCACCTGGGCTGATGGCGGTCCTCAACTGCCCGCAGAGGTGGCCCTGCTGGCACAGGACCACTGACCAGCCATCCAGACTCTGCCGTCGAGGATGGGACGGGGACCAGGAGAACCCCAAGACAAAGGGGACCACAGCCCTGAAGAGGAGGCTGATCCTAAAGTAGGGTCACTCCAGGGCACCGGCGACCACCTGTTACCCCACTCTTCTGCTCCAGGAAAAAGAAATGCCTCCACCCAGTTAGAGAGCACGGAAAGGGGACGGGGCGAGGTCAGTGCTGCCACGACCCCAAAGGGCCTGCAGGCGGGGTGGGGAAGCGGACAGAAGCCCTCAGCGGCTCGATGGGCCCCTGGTCTTCTTTTGAGGTGTCCTTGACTTGGCCTGGAGCGGATATTTGTTAGTAAATTATGTTCCACTGCCCAGATTGCCAGCTATATTTTGGGGTAAGAACAAGTATTGTAAGCTAGAGGCTACGTTTGGACAAATCCGTGGGCCTCCTGTAGCCTTATTTGTGCTGACTCGGTTGACTTTTATGCTAACCTCAGGGACGGCCACGATTTTCTTTGTTGTACTTCATTTCAGCCCCAAAGAAAAAAGGGACCTGTCAAGTGCCTCAGAGAGGAAACAGAATCCAAATTAAACAACTGCTTGGTCAGTGATTAAAAAAACAATCAAATAACAAATAAAAAACAAAAACCCAGAAATTTCAGCTGCATATAAAAAAGAAATTTCTAAAATGAGAATTGTCTAAGGAGGGAATGGCCTGCATTGGAAAATTCTGAGCTCCCATCACTTAAAGGTGTTCCAGCTAATGGATAATTAAAGAAAGGATGTAAACCATAGAGGTCTTCTTAGCCCTTGTGTGCCAGAATTCTACAGGTTGAGATGATTTCAACATTAAAATAATCAAAGCAAACTTAACTGAGCTCAGCTTTGATCTATAATTCCAACTTCTGCCAAAACTCCTTAAAGTAAAGCTACATGCAGAAAATATTTAATGTTCAGAAATATTGTTGATTTGAGAGGCAGCACAGCAAAAATGTTAAGCCATTGTTATTGTTGTTTTTAGGTGAAGTCTAGTCCGTTCTGACTCACAGCGACCCTAAAGGGCAGGGCAGAACTGCCCCATAGGGTTTCCAAGCAGTGGCTGGTGGTTTTGAGCTGCTGACTTTTTGGTTAGCAGCCGAGCTCTTAACCACTACGCCACCAGGGCTTCAAATGATCTGACTTGGAAGAGTCTAATTCTGATATAGGCTCTTTCCAGCTGGATAATACCCATGCCCATTGAATCAATAGCAACCCTTTAGGACAGAGAGCTGCCCCATAGGGTTTCCAAGGAGCAGCTGGTGGATTCGAACTGCCAACCTTTTGGTTAGCAGCCAAGCACTTAACCACTGGGCCATTGGAAATCCATTAAGATCAGAGATCCATTAAGATGATTAAGATCCATTAAGATTCATTAAGATCAGAGATCCAGACTAAACCAAAGCTAGTAAGTTTCCTGAATACAAGCAAACACTTTGAGGGACAGGGTAGCAGGGGTAGGGGTCTGGGGACCATGCTTTCAGGGGACATCTAGGCCAATTGGCATAAGAAAGCTTATTAAGAAAATGTTCTGCATCCCACTTTGGTGAGTGGCGTCTGGGGTCTGAAAAGCTTCCAAGTGGCCATCTAAGATGCATCAATTGGTCCCAACCACCTGGAGTAAAGGAGAATGAAAGACACCAAAGGCATAAGGAAAGTATTAGCCCAAGAGATAGAAAGGGCCACATAAACCAGAGACTTTATCAGCCTGAGAGCAGAAGAACTAGATGGTGCCCGGCTACCACCAATGACTGCCCTGACAGGGAACACAACAGAGAGTCCCAGATGGAGCAGGAGAAAGGTGAGGTGCAGAACTCAAATTCTAGTAAGAAGACCAAACTTAATGGTCTGACAGAGACTGGAGGAACCCCAGAAAGCATGGCCCCTGGATTCTCTATCAGCCCAGAAATAAAACAATTCCCGAGGCCAACTCTTCAGACAGGGATTGGACTGGACTGTGGGACTTAAAGTGATACTTGTGAGGAGTGTGCCTCTTAGCTCAAGTAGACACAAGAGACTAAACGGGCAGCTTCTGTCTGGAGGTGAGATGGGAAGGCAGAGAGGGTTAAGAGCTGGTTGAATGGACATGGGGAATCAGGGGTGGAAAGGAGGAGTGTGCTGTCACAGCACAGGGAGAGCAATTAGGGTCACATAACAATGTATGTATAAATTTTTGTATGGGAGACAAACTTGAAATGTAAACTTCATTTAAACTACAACAATAAAAAAAATTTAAAAAAAGATCAGAGATCCATTAAGCCATTAAGGAGTAACTACTCCAAAATTATGCCACTGACCTCGGAGAGTATTATTCTGTCTCTTACCTGTCTGATGGGATGAAGGTTTAGGATGGAGTGTGGAAAGAGGAATTCAGTTCTGAGGAAAATACTACTGTTAATTACAATAGTTTAAAGAATTAAAACCAAGTTTTTTCAGAGTTTTAAAATGGCAGCCTATGTGTACAATAGACTGCAAAAGTGAAAGCAGAACTTTGACGTCCAACGTGTTGTCTAAGTGTTAATTTTAATACTTCATTTTAGTGAAAAATAATTTAAACACACCTTCTTGAGACAAACTGCCAGAAGTTAAACCTCCTTGTAAGAGTTTAGAGAACCAGTGCAGAGGAATTAGTCATAAATCGTTTACATTTTAACCTTCATGTCCATCTCATCAATGCATTTTTCAGAGTTCAGCAACAACCCATCCTAGTGTTGACAGAGGTGGCAAAAACAGTTTGCAATCAACTCTCAACTAACCTAAAAGTTGGCAATTCAAATCCACCCAGTGGCACTGCAGAAGAAAGGTCTGGCAGTCTGTTTCCATAAAGATTAGAGCCAAGAAAACCCTATGGAGCAGTTCTACTCTGTAACACAGGGATCGCCACAAGTCAGAATCGACTCAGCCGCAAAGAGTTTAGTGTTTACAAAGAATGGTGTCACTATCCTTAGACTTCAGATTGCTGCAAAAGAAGATGTGGTCTCAGGTTCAGAAATGAGGTTTTTTACCCGCTTCCTTTGGCAACACTTAGCCCTCTATTGCTGTCGGCCTCAAGTTTCCAGTTCTCTGAATTCCTGCGCTGGCATTTTATCTCCTCGTCTGTTCAAGAGCAGCGCATCTGTATCCAATTCTACATAAAATTAAAGTGCATCGCCACCCTCCAAAGACATCTTCTATCGCTTTTATAAACGTGTCCGTCTGCTGTCACGAATAGGCGAGTGCTGGTTCATCCCTCAATAGATGGTATTGATTCACTAAACCCTAAAGATTTCTGACCTTTTTAAAAAGAGATTCGACTGCACAAGAGATTTCACAGAGTGACAAGGACTTCTGTGCATTGCAATGGAATCAGCCCCGTTTAAATGGAGCATATTTCCTAGGGAGATTGTTGACTGCCCGGCATTCAACTATTGTGTCATGTTAAATGAGGGACATTTTTAGTAATTTCTGAAAAGAAGGGAAATAAATACAGTAAAAAAAAAAAATTGAATCCCATGCCATAAATTGAATTTAAAATCAGCAAAGGGATTAATAACTTATGCTGAAATTGATACAACTTAGCTGCGAGGCTGAAAAATGCTTTTGAGGTGAAGGAAAGCTATGATTAACCTAGAAAGTAATTAGGCAATGAATGATCCAAACTGCTATGCAGAATTGAGACTTGAAAGCACATGCGATTTAGAATCAACAGACCTGAGTTCTATTCCCACCTCTGCCACCTGGTGAAATGTACTTCCCCTCCCAGGGCTCAGTGTCTTCACAAGGAACACGAGTGGGTTGAGTTAGACAGCTTCTAAGGTCTTCTCCAGAGTGATGAACTATGATTAACCAGGTAGGTCCACAGAGCATTAAATAGTAACCAACGGTATAAACAGATTAATTTAAACAAAAGAAATATTTTTTAGGCAAGTATTATGTGAAATGCATTATAATAGACATTAAAAATACTAAGTTAAACCAAAATCCCACAGGATATGGGAACAGAACTGAAGTTGGGCAACTAGATTTCCTTCCTTAAGAAAATGAGAAATTCTGAAGAGCAATGACCCTAAGGTGATTTGATCAGTCTCAGGGATGTAGGCCAGTCTATCCATACTCTTGATGCATCAACTTATAAACACACATACACATTCGCACACACACGCACGAGTTCTCCTGGGTCCATTTGTACGACCTACAGAAAGAGACCTTTCTCTTCTGCAGGAGATCACTCCTGGCTCAAACAGACCAGATGACCCCCCACCACCACCATCACTAAACCCAGTTTTGGGAGGTGAGAATCTCCCAACACTCACTTTTTCAGTGTGGGTCCCTACTCTAACACTGCTCAACAGCACAGTGTCTCTCTTCTGAGTAATGGTCTTTGAGAAACCTCATTTGATTCTCTCTCCAGAAAGGCTCGTTCCTGGGATGACAACTGGACCCATAAAGGGTTGGGAATAAACCACCACCAGGACCTAATTCAGGATGCCCCTCCTTGTCTCACCAGCCAGGCTTGTTAAATGCAGCTTGGATAATTGAGTATTCTTCTCAGGGGGGAAAAAAATCAAAATCAGGAGAAGGAAAAGCTAGAGGGGAAGTGATATGTTTGCAGAAGGAAACTTGAGTTTGAAGCGTCCGTAGAACAAGCCGGAAGAGTGTCCAGAAGACCCGTGCAGGTGCAGAGTGGAGGAGAAAGGTCAGAGCTGGAGCTCTGGACAGCAACTGACCGGTACGCACGTCTTTTCTACTTTCGTGCAGAAAACTACGTTCTTTCTGCTACAGTCCAAACACATGAGAGTATGTGAATGGTTAGCACTACAGGTAAGCATCAGGAGTCACATTTAGTGACATAACTCATAGCCCCAGGCTATCTTCTTAGTGCTACTGGATCTGGGAGCATCGCTGCTGCCATTGATTCTTCATTCTCCAATGCAAAAGACCTTTCTTCTCTTTCCTATATTCTCCAGAGTTGTCATTCTGCTATCTCTCATTGAAAATGTCTTGCAGTTATTAAAATGATTTCTCAAGAGTATGTGCATTTCAAAAGGAATAATTGTTTTAATAACCTAAAGGGATTAACTGACAGTAATGGAATGTCAGACATCAGTGATGGGTTCTTGGGGGATGTTTCCATGAGGGGCCACTACCCAGGCCTTGAAATTATATTATCCAGGTGAACATCAACTCTATCAACGTGAAGGCCATTCTTGACTTTGCATTTGTAAGCTCTGGCAAATTGTTTTGTTCTTGAGACTAACCTGGTGCTCTCCTACTCACTTCCGCTTTTAATACAGACATATACAGGCAAATCACACATTTATTCAGTAAATTACTCAAGAAATTCTCATCTTCCCTTTGCATGATATTTTATGTGCATAAACCAAAACCAAACCTGTTGCCATCAAGTCAATTCCGACCCATAGCCACCCTAACAGGACAGAGTGGAACTGCCCCAAAGGGTTTCCAAGGAGCAGCTGGTAGATTTGAACTGCCCACCTTTTGGTTAGTAGCCGAGCTCTTAACCACTGTGCCACCAGGGTTTTCTTTATGTGCATAGATAACCAAAGATTACTTTCATGTTTAATAGAACCACAACCGGGTTTCTGTGATTAATATATTCTTTATATTCACATGAATAGAGTAATTCATAGATGTACTAGTCTCCTGGGGCTCTGTAACAAAATACCACCCACTGGGTGGTTTTCAAAAACGGAAATTTGTTGTCTCACAGCTCTGGAGGCCAGTAGTCTGAATTCAGGGTGTTGGCTGGGCCATGCTCTCTCTGAAGGCTCTAAGAGAAGATCCTTCCTCTTCCCTTTCAGCGTCTGACAGCCCCAGGCGTTCCTTGGTTTGTAGCAGCATCACTCCAGTCTCTGCCTCTGTCTTCACATGGCCGGCTTCCCTCTGTGTCTGTCTGTGTCTTCACATGGCTTCTTTCTATGTCTCTCTCTCTGAGTCTCTTGTCCTCTTCTTATAAGAACACTTGTCACACCCTACTCCAGTGTGACCTCATGTTAACTTCAGAAATACTATTTCCAAATAACGTCACATTCACAGGGACCAGGGGCTAGGACTTGAACATATCTTTTTGGGAGACACAAATCATCTCACAACAATACAGTATATTCTCTTTCTTCTTCTTTCCCTCCATATCTCTCATTAATTTTTCTCTGTTTCCCTCGTGTGACTATTCCATAAATAAGACCAAAATATGAGACTGATGTGAGGAAAGGGTAGGGTGAGAACAGCTAGTGTATTAAATCGTAGTGCAAAGTTTTAGCTGGAATCTTTTAAATTCAGAGAGAGAGACAATGTCTAGAAACCCAGACATTAGAGAAATAAAATGTTTACCTGGGATTCATTCAGGTGGGTTTTTACACATGAAGAATCAAAGTTTGAGGGATTAAATACAGAAAGGAAATACAAAGTAAGTAAAGAATGCAGGATTGATACAAGGAAATTTTCTATTACACAAGAAGGAAAAAAATTGTTCCAAGCCCAGAGTGTGAAGTGTGGGAATGGATTAAGGGCCAAGAGAGGAGAGAAAAGATTGGTTAAGAGTTCAAAGACATCAGGAGAAAGGTCTTTGCTTTTCTCTTAAAAAGGGGACATTACACAAGGTACCACCATACATCTGTAAGTTTGTCATACTGTGGTGGCTTGCATGTTGCTATGATACTGGAAGCTTTACCACCAGTATTTCAAATACCAGCAGGGTCACCCTTGGTGTACAGGTTTCAGCTGAGCTTCCAGACTAAGACAGACTAGGAAGAAGGACCTGGTAATCTACTTCTGAAAAAACTAGCCAGTGAAAACCTTATCAATAGCAGTGTAACATTGTCTGATATAGTGCCTGAAGATCCTCAGGTCAGAAGACAATCAAAAGACGACCGGAGAAGAGCTGCCTTCTCAAAGTAGAGTCAGCCTTAATGACATGGATGGAGTCAAGCTTTCAGGACCTTCATTTGCTGATGTGGCACGACTCAAAATGAGAAGAAACAGCTATAAACATCCGTTAGTAATCAGAACGTGGAATTTACAAAATACAAATCTAGGAAAATTGGAAGTCATCAAAAATGAAATAAAACTCATAAACATCAAAATCCTAGGCATTAGTGAGCTGAAATAGACTGTTACTGGCCATTCTGAATCATACAATCATATGTTCTACTATGCAGGGAATGATAAATTGAAGAGGAATGGTATCGCATTCATCATCAAAAAGAACACTTCACGATCTATCCTGAAACACAGTTACAGTATAATAACCACACATCTACAAAGAAGACCAGTTAATGGGACTATTATTCAAATTTACACGCCAACCACTAAGGCCAAAGATGAAGAAATTAAAGATTTTACCAACTTCTGCAGTCTGAAATAGATCAAACACACAATCAAGATGCATTGACAATTACTGGTGATTGGAATGTGAAAGCTGGAAACAAAGAAGGACTGGTAGTTGGAAAATATAGCCTTGATGACAGAAACACCAGAGATCCCATGATAGAATTCTGCAAAACCAATGACTTCTTCATTGCAAATACCTTTTTTCAATAGCATAAACAGTGACTGTACTCATAGATCTCACTGGATGAAAAACACAGGAATCAAATCAACTACATCTGTGGAAAGAGACAATAGAAAACCTCAATATCATCAGTCAGAACAAGGACAGGGGCCAACTGTGGAACAGACCATCAACTGCCCCTATGCAAGTTCAACTTGAAGCTGAAGAAAATTACAGCAAGTCCATAACAGCCAAAATACCACCTTGTGTATATCCCACCTGAATCTGGAGATCTTTTCAAGAATACATTTGATGCGTTGAACACTAATGACCAAAGACCAGAAGAGTTGTGGGAAGATATCAAGGACATCATACATGAAGAAATCAAAAGGTCATTAAAAAGACAGGAAAAGAAGAAAAGGCCAAAATGGATGTCAGAAGAGATTCTGAAACTTGCTCTTGAACACAGAGTAGCTAAAAGCGAATGGAACAAATGATGAAGTAAAAGAGCTAAACAGAAGATCTCAAAGCAGTTCAAGAAGACAAAGTAAAATATTATAATGAAAAGTGCAAAGACCTGGAGTTAAAAACCCAAAAGGGAAGAACGCACTCAGCATTTCTTAAGCTGAAAGAACTGAAGAAAAAATTCAAGCCTTGAGTTGCAATTTTGAGAGATTCTATGGGCAAAATACTGACTGATGTAGGAAGCATCCAAAGCAGATGAAAGGAATACACAGAGTCACTACACCAAAAAGAATTGGTCAACGTTCAATCATTTCAGGAGGTAGCATATGATTAAAAAAAAAAAAAAAGTGATGGTACTGAACGAAGAACTCCAAGCTGCACTCAAGGCTCCATGAATTGACAGAATACCAATTGAGATGTTTCAACAAACGGATGCAGCCCTGAAGGTGCTCACTTGGTCTATGCCAAGAAATCTGGAAGACAGCTGCCTGCCAACCAACTGGAAAAGATCCATTTTTGTGCCCATTCTGAAGAAAGGTGATCCAACAGAATGTGCAAATTATCAAACAATATCATTAATATCACACACAAGTAAAATTCTGCTGAAGCTCATTCAAATATGGTTGTAGTAATACATTGACAGAGAACTGCCAAAAATTCAAGCTGTATTCAGAAGAGTATGTGGAACAAGGGATATCACTGCTAATGTCAGACGGATCTTGGCTGAAAGCAGAGAATTCCACAAAGATGTTTAACTGTGTTTTCTTGACTATGCAAAGGCATTTGACTCTGTGGATTATAACAAATTATAGATAATATTGTGAAGAATGAGAATTCCAGAACACTTAATTGTGCTCACATAGAACCTGTACATAGACCAAGAGGCAGTCGTTCAAACAGAAAAAAAGGGACACTGAGTATTTTCAAATCAGGAAAAGTATGCGTCAAGGGTGTATACTTTCAGCATACTTATTCAATCTGTATACGGAGCAAATAATCTGAGAAGCTGGACTATATGAAGAAGAACGGGGCATCAGAATTGTTGGAAGACTCATTAACAACCTGCAATATGCAGACAACACAACCTTGCTTGCTGAAAGTGAAGAGGACTTGAAGCACTTACTGATGAAGATCAAAGACTACGGCCTTCAATATGAATTACA
>NW_004444029.1:3985035-3997469 GCF_000243295.1 Trichechus manatus latirostris
TCACAATAAGATGGATTGACACAGTGGCTGCAACAGTGGGCTCAAGTGTAACAATGATTGTGAGGATGGCGCAGGGCTTGGCAGTGTTTTATTCTTTTGCACATAGGGTCACTATGAGTTGGATACGATTCGTCAGCACCTAATAACAACAACAACACATAAGGTATAAACACCCAGATAAATTTAGAAGTCTCTAAGAACATCCTTTCTCTATAGAGCAGGGGACAAGACCATCCACTGCACAGATTACATAGGGAGTTTGAGGAGTGTGTTGAGGTTCAGAATAGCTTACTTTTAAATTTGGAGAAGATGAGCAGAAACCAATAAAAGAATTACTTAGGTTCACTGAGAGTCAAACTAAGGATATAGGCTGTAATTTCTAACAGCACAAATCTAAACCAGGTTGAGGACTATGAGAGTGGGTTTAGCTGTAAGAATGGAGTCTAAGAGCACCGTGGGCTTTAGTTATAAAGTGACACAGCTGGTAGACTATGAAATGCAATAGACTGAGATCCCTAAACAGGAAAGTCCATGAAACAAGATGGTAACTGATAGGTTTGCTACATCCAGTTCAAGGACATAGTGATCTCACTGAGGCCAAGAGTAGGCTGAGTAAATGTAAAGAAATGAGAGGAATGGAGAAAAACCAGTAGGGTCAGAGAGCAGATTATACAAGATTATTATCTCTAAGGTTTTCATGACAGTGACGGGAGTTCACAGGAATAAATGAAGATGCCACAAACTATTAACTGTCTTGCTTTCTGTCACAACATTATCTGAAGATAGACTAGAAGTCAGCAATTTTTTTTTCTGTAAAGAGCTAGATAGTAAATATTTTAGGCTTTGCAAGCCATATGGTCTCTGCTGCAACTATTCAACTCTGTTACTGCAGCATGGAAGTAGGAAAGCAGCCACAAACAACCGGGCATGATTGTGTTCCAATAAAACTTTATTTGCAAAACAGGCAGTGGGCCAGATTTGGCCCATGGCTGTCATCTGCGGACCCCTGGTCTAGACACAGAGCACTAGGCTGATCCACCACAGTGGTAATGTCACATTGACAGGAATTAGTGAGCTGGAGAAGGCAAGCACTCTCTATGGCCTGGTGAGACCTGTGCTCTGGGGGTGAGGGTGAAGCCTGCTAAGGTTCTTGAAGGGCCATCCCAGCTGCACAGCCACTGAGGAGTCCCTGAGGCCCCTATTGCATCCTCATCTCCATTCAGCTTCTTGCTCTGCCACCCGGCCTCCGGAACTCTGATCCAGCTCTTCTCAAGAGCAGCCCTCAATAAGCCCCCGCACACAAAAGCTTCAATCTCAGAGTCTGCCCCCTGGAGAGTGATTATTATACAAATTCTGAGAAATCTGTAATTCAAAGATCTGTAAGGAAATCAAAAGCATCTATAATTCCATCACTGACACATATCATTGTTAATATTTCTGAAGCTTATTCCAGCATAATGATAATTCTTGAGCAATTGGAAAACAGGAGGAATAATAAGCAGATCAAGACTAACCCCACTGGTTTTAATTGCAGCTAAAATGTTGAGTGACTTCTGATCACTACAAAATAAAATTGTTTCCAAGTATTCACATAGCCCTCTGAAGACTGTGTAAACTAATCTTATTTAACATTACATGTAAGATCATGTGATATGTTTTAATTGAGCCCAGTAACTTAGATAACATTTTAATTGACTCATGTGAAAATGTCTTTGAAGATCCTGACTTGAAGAATAGTGCATGAAATAAATAGAACAAGAAATGGACACTATGAGTTGAAAGTAATAACTCAAGAGTTACAATCAAAGAAAAGAACTATGTTCGATTAAAATGCCAGAGGCAAAGTTCTCTAAAACTACATAAGTAAACGGAAATTCAAATGTCTGAAAACAAAAGGAGAGAATACAAGAAAGATACTTACTTGTGTCTTATTGACTATGCAAAGGCATTCAACTGTATGAATCATAACAAATTATGGATAACATTGGGAAGAATGGGAATTCCAAAACACTTAATTGTGCTCATGTGGAACCTGTACATAGATCAAGAGGCAGTCGTTCAAAGAGAATAAGGGGATACTGTGTAGTTTAAAAACAGGAAAGGTGTGTGTCAGGGTTGCATCTTTTCACCATATTTACTCAATCTGTATGCTGAGCACATAATCTGAGAAGCTGGACTACATGAAGAAGAATGGGGCATCAGGATTGGAGGAAGACTCATTAACAACCTGGGATATGCAGATGACACAACCTTGCTTGCTGAAAGTGAAGAGGACTTGAAGCACTTACTGATGAAGACCAAAGACTCCAGCATTCAGTATGGATTACACCTCAACATAAAGAAAACAAAAATCCTCACAACTGGACCAGGAAGTAAGATCATGATAAACAGAGAAATGATGGAAGTTGTCAAGGATTTCATTTTACATGGATCCACAATCAATGCCCATGGAAGCAGCAGTCAAGAATTGAAATGACATATTGCATTGGGCAAATCTGATGCAAAAGACCTCTTTAAAGTGTTAAAAAGCAAAGATGTCACCTTGAGGACTAAGGTGCACCTGACCCAAGCCATGGTATTTTCAATCGCCTCATATGTATGAATATGGAAGACTGAAGAAGAATTGATGCCTTTGGATTACGGTGTTGGCAAAGAATATTGAATATACCATAGTCTGGTAAAAGAATGAACAAATCTGTCTTGGAAGAAGTACAGCGAGAATGCGCCATAGAACCGAGGATGGCGAGGCTTCATCTCACATATTTTGGACATGTTATCAGGAGGGGCCAGTCCCTGGAGAAGGACATCATACTAGGTAAGGTAGAGGGTCAGCAAAAAAGAGGAAGACCTTGGATGAGATGGATTGATACCATGGCTTCAACAATGGGCTCAAACATAGCAAGGATTGTGAGGATGGCACAGGACCGGGCAGTGTTTCATTCTGTTGTACATAGTAGGGTCGCTGGGAGTTGGAACAGACTCACAGGCACCTCGCAACAATAACAATAAGGAATTACTGTGTCATTCATATATCTCATTTCAATGACTTCTAGTTTGAGTACATAAAAATATTTTTACATGAACATGCTTTGTTTCTTTAATTGACATCCTTTTATAATTCTGCATCCCCCTGCTATTGCTCACAGTATGTACATTACACAGCAGAATTCTGCATCTGTGAATTGCTTTTTATTGAAACTTCAATCTCAGTACATTGCTTTTCTTTGTAATCCATAAAGCGTTAAGTATTGCTTAATGGTCAATGTAACTTAAAAATAAAAAATACTAGCTTAAAGTGTGAATATATCTTTGATCTAATATTTGTTTTGTAAATTAAATGGCTCACATTTTGAAAGAGTGGAGTCTTGTGCTTCGGTTATCATGACAGGGTGAAGGTCACGCTAGGCCCTCAGGAAGAGCAAAGACCACCACACTTCCACTCCCAGAACTTTCTCCATGGAGATCAAAGCTCTTAGGTATCCACAGATTACCGAAGAGACTTTATGGAAATAGTTAATAAAGGCTCAACATGAGTTGAGGCTTTCAGGCAAGTGAGAATATTAGTCCTTCTCAGATCCAGAGAGGTTTTTAGATTTATACCATGTTCAGAAGCTGTTCTCTAGGGTGAAAATAGCTGACACCCTTGAGCACTAAACTCCTTACAAGGAAACAGGAAACTACTTCATAATTTCTTCATTGGGGTTTATGAAATCTAAACTCACTTAGTTTAACTCTTTTTCATTACTGTCCACTCTTAGTTATGAGTTTCCATTACATACTTGTGATTGTAATTGTTCTCTTGTTCAGCCCATTTGGATGTTTACTGATGTTGGCCTTATTTTCTCGTGCACATTTATGTGTATGTGTTTTCTACTTTACTAGATTGCAAACTCTAAGATAATCAAAGTACACTCTTACTATTAAATGGGATTTTCTATGCCTTGTAATTCCCAGTAACAAGTATGGTACAACAACCAAACAATTCTCCATAAATTATTTTGTTTCCTGCACTCTTTCTCACAGCCCTCATCAGTCTGGAAACCTACCAGAAGATGATATGTGGATAAAAACTCTTGAAAAAATGGCAAAGTGGGTAAAACTGGCATTTTTACACTTGCCTCTCTACAATAAACCCAGCATCCCTCTTCCCTCAGGAACCTGACATGTTGACACAGGCCAGGTGGAGCTCCTCAGCAGACCAGCTCGTCCTGCTCTCCTTGCAAAGTGTACTAGAGGCCAACAACTCTACGGTAAAGATTCCAACAATAGTACTTGTTCTGGATTTGCAAGGATGTTAATTTCTTTGAGCCCCATTTTTCTTATCTCTAAAAAGGAGAAAATAAACCAGCCTCATGTTGTTTTTGTAAGGTTTAAAGAAGAAAAGCAAAATATCAGGCACAAACTACGCATTAAATAAGTGATTCCTTACCAAGCTGTGCACTGGAATCTTCTGGAAAATTTTAAAATTCAGATTCATAAACCCTATTCTCAGAGATTCTGGTTAAAAAGATCTGGTTTGGCCAGGAATCTGTATTCTTAAACTCTTACACAGAGGTTCTGATGTTCCGGGGTAACCAATAAGCTGGATAAAATTTAGTGTTCTTCTATTGCCTTCTATGTTCCAAGTTTCCATTTACTCACTGTAACTGTTTCAGCTCCATTAGAAGGAACTCAGTCTGACTGCAGGATTAGGCCAGCTCACCCCTAAATGACTTTACATTCTTTCCTCCATCCGTTTCTCTTGCCCTTCCTGAGCCTAAGCACCTGACGTTAAGGACATTGGCCTTTGAAGCCCAGACAGTTGTCCATCAGGAAATCTGTGATGCTTTATCTTTGTACTTGGCTTGAATGCCTTGACCTGAAACTTAACATTTTTAGAGATTTTTGTGACAAAACTGATTCAGTTGAATGAAGTTCAGACCCTGCTCTCCTGACAATCCTGACATAGCCAATTTTGTCAAAATTGTGCCATGAGTTATTGGGGTTGATATCATAACAGTTTTAAATTTGTTTTACACGTCTCAGGACAGTATCTAACAAGGGTAAATACCATCTCTTTAAACCTCTTCCTCATTCCAGACAAGCCCATAAACTGTAGGGCTTAAGGAAATAGTAATCCATCAGTTGGATAAGGTATTGTTGCATATAACGGGAACCTCAAGGTAATGGTGGCCTAAGTAATACAGAAGATCACTTCCCTCTCATGTAAAAGACATTCAGAGAGAAGCAGCTCTGAGTTCCATGGTGATAAAGGGTGTGGGGTCCTTCAATCTTTCTGTCCCAAAATCCTAGCAGGTTCTTTCATTTCTAAGATCACCTCACGGTACAAGAGGATAGTTGCAGTTCCAGCAGTCACATAAGCATTCCTGTGACCTGGACAGAGAAGGTGAGAAAGGCAAAAGAAGTGTTTCTCCCAGGACATTCGTCCCCTCTAGCAGCCCTCCAGGTAGTCATGCACAGCACATGTGTGTAGTGACAAGGCCAGTGTGCTTCGAGGGAAGGCGGTCCACACGGTCACTCGGGTACACTGCCACCCAGGAGGAACTAGAAGTGTTTACCACGGAGGAGGAGGGATTAGATACTGGGGAGGCAATAGTAGTCTCTGCCACAGGAGGTTATCGGCAAGCCTCCGTTAATGACCCCATCCCAGTGGGATTCCCAGCCCAGCTATCCAGCTACGTCTCTCTCTTTCACGGACACCTGACCATTGAAGCTGGTGCCCTGGAGAGGCGTGCTGAGAGACTACTGACAGGGATGCTCCCTGAATCCTCCTCTGAGATAGTGTAGAAAATGCACCTGGGGGGCAGAATGTACACCTGCCCCGCCATCACTATCATCCCTGCGGACTGCTTCCAGTGCGTCAGGTGAGTTCCATACATTTCTCTACTGACACCTCACAGTAAAGCCAGCTGTTTTCCTCCCCACTCTACAGACGAAGAAACTACATTTAGAAGCTCTTAACCTCAATGCTGCGCTGCCTGGGCTCAAAATGACTGGCCCGTGACCTGTTTTAGGGTTGGGACCCCTCTGAGGATGAAGGGTGTGTGCGAGTTTATGCACTGAGGGCATCAACAGATACCTGCTCGATGGGGATTTCTCTTGGCATTTGGACAAATGGGAAGCATTCCAGAGTCACCACTTTCCAGAGCAGTATTTGCAGCAGTGCACTCTTCAACTGGATGTTGAATGATACTTGATTTAAAAAAATTTAGGGAGGAACAACTCGGAAAAGGAAGGTGAGTATGGTAGCACAACTAGAAGAATGCAGTCAACATCACTGAATGGCACACACAGAAATTTTTGAATTAGTGTATGTTCTGCTGTGTATATTCTCAACAACAAAATAAAATGAATTACATATATAAAAAGGTTTTCAGTGCTATAGTCAAATAAGTGATAAATCAGGTTAACTCAGAATGTTCATGTGCAAGCCAGCTCAGAGAGTTGAGGATGTTAATGTGCTTCTTTACCCATTTACTCACTTTATACATTCTAGTCGCTGTCCCTATGCATATAAGGGAGTAACTTTTCATAAAAGGAATGATTTATCACAAATCTGATGTATCTAAGAACAATCAGTAAATCAGCTTGACCAGAGTGTGAACATTCCTACAGGGCAGGGGTGCAACAAGACTGGAGATACAGACAGGAATGAGGCTGTGGAATGGAAGACCAGAGGTCCAGTCCCTTTTCAGTCCCAAAGTGTCTGAAAGGGCCTTCAGTGCAGTGTCTTACGAGAAGAACAAGCACCTTTGCTCTTAGATAATCTTGGAAGTCCATGCAGCACTGAGAACACCCCTATGTCACCATCAGTCCATACAAAGCCACCTCTGATGCATAAATGGTGGCTACTTCTCTCCAGTCCTTCATTTCCCCCAAGTCTTTGCTACTGTTCATCCTTGACCTCGGACCCCAGGCTCCATCTGGAAGGAGTTACGTCAAGTCCTTAAGTACTGGGCTCTGCTCCTGATACATTCCATGAATCACTGGGTGGGATTTGGGGGTCTTCAGATTTATGAGAGTGAAGCATCTGTATTATGAGCACTCTTTCTCTACTGACTGCCTTATTCTACTCAAAAGTCTCTGCATATCTATTCCAGAGATGCTCCTAGCTTAAGGAGTGAATACGGGGCAGGAAAGAAGTGAAAATAAACCCTGTCTTGCCACATCATACGCTGTGGAATGCAGACAAGTAAATTAGCAGAATCTTATTGTTCTTCTCTGCATGCGTTTATGTATTTCAGCTCCTTCTGCTCTTAAAAAAACACAAAAATCACCATGTGGATCTGGAAAGGTCAATCAGTCATATTCTTTCTTTTAGTAACTGAGCCAGGTATTGACCAGGGAGAAACTGGGAATAAAGTAGTTGTGGAATTCTATTGGCATTCCTGGGAGGGCAATGGCTTGGACATCCTAGAAGCTACATTATTGCTGAGGTTGAAAGGGTGCCACCAATCCTTCTCATCCGGGCATGACAGTGCAGTAGATGTTAAGAGATGAACACTCAGGCCAGGACACAGCAGAGGACCCTGTTCACAAAAACCATAGAGCTCACTCTTTGTGGTAAGTGAACCCACAGAAGGACTTCAAGCTCCAGTAGTTAGGACAATAGGGAGGCAAGCTGAAAAGTTATTTCATTTTACAATGTGGTTTTCTCCAGGCACTGAAGGAAAACAAGATATTTCAAAGCTTGACTGTTAGGTCTGTAGAGGACATGAATGGAAAACACTCTGTATGTGTGACTGTGTGTGTGAGCGTGTGTATTGTGTGAGTGTGCATGAGTGTGTATGCATGTGTCTTAGTTATCTAGTGTTGCTATAACAGAGATACCACAAGTAGATGGCTTTAACAAAGAGAAATGTATTCTCTCACAGTCTAGGAGGCTAGAAGCTCAAATTCAGGGTGTCAGCTCCAGGGGAAGGCTTTCTGTCTCTGTCGGCTCTGGAGGAAAATCTTTATCATCAATCTTTCCCTGGTCGAACAGCTTCTCAGCACAGGGGCCCCAGGTCCAAAGGACACACTATTCTCCTGACTCTTGTTTCTTGGCGGTATGAGGTCCCCATGTCTCTCTGCTCGCTTCTCTCTTTTATATCTCAAAAGAGATTGACTTAAAACACAATCTTATCTTGTAGATTGAGTCCTGCCTCATTAACATAACTGGCGCTAATCCCATCTCATTAATATTATAGAGGTAGGATTTACAACACATAGGAAAATCACATCAGATGCCAAATGGTAGACAATCACACAAAACTGGGAATTGATAGCCGAACTGATACACATATTTTGGGGGGACACAATTCAATCCATGACAGCATGCATGTGTGTGTGCCTGTGCTTGAGTGTGGGTGTGAGTGTAAATGTGTGTGAGTGTGGGTGTGTACATGTGTATGTGTGTGTCAGTGAGTGTATGTGTGTGTATCAGTGAGTGTGTGTATATATGGGTGTGTGAGTATGTATGGGTGTAAATGTGCATATGTATATATGAGTGTGTGGGGGTAGTGGGAGTGTGGGGATATTGGGGTGTGGGTGTGGATGTGTCAGTATTAGGTATGTGCTTGTGTGCATGCGTGAATGTATGTGTATGGGGGTGTGTGAGTGATTGTGTCTATGCAAGCATGTGTGTGAGTATGGGTGTAGGTTTGGGTATGAGTGTGGGTATATGAGTGTGTGTGGGTGTGTACGTGTATGAGTGTGTGTAAATGTGTAGATGTGACTGAGTGTGGGTATATGAGTGTGTGTGTGGGTGTGTATGTGTACGTGTGTGTGCAAATGTGTAGATGTGACTGTGAGTGTGGGTATATGAGTGTGTGTGGGGGTGCATATGTGTGTGTGTGTAAATGTGTAGATGTGACTGTGAGTGTGGGTATATGAGTGTGTGTGTGGGTGCGTATGTGTATGTGTGTGTATGTGTGTGTAAATGTGTAGACGTGACTGTATGTGTGGGTATATGAGTGTGTGTGTGTTCCACTCCTGTAGACACAACATGCTCTAGCCCTTCGACTCCTCAAGGTCACTGGATCTATTTCCCGCTTGTTGAGCCTCAGCAGCCCCATCACTCAGGTTCAGGGCCAGCACTCCTGGGCAATGGATGGCTGGAACTTTTATTTTTAGAGCCATTTTTCAGTGTCCCAGCCACACATGCAGGAACATAATAATACACGTTAAGAATAAAGACTAGCAGATGGGAGAGCGCAGAGTCGCCAAATCCTTACATCGAGCTCTGGGTCTTGGCTTTGCCATCCAACGGTTATTCAAATTCTCTTCCCACCCCCCCTGCCCCATTCCGTCTGGGAAACACTCCTCCTCCTTCAACCCAGGTGCAGTGTGACCTCATCAATGAAATCCTGCCCGTCCCCCAGCCGTCTCCCAGGTTCTAATGACAACAGTATGCTCTTGCTGCCCTCGGTACCCATGCAGGCTCCTCTCACAGTGTGGATTCTCTGAGACTCTGCTGTGGCAGCCTCCGGAAGCAACTGCAGCACGTTTAAACGGTAATTCGAAGAATAGCCACGGCATTAATGTAGCCAACCCTCGGGGGGAAAGTGGAACTGAAAAAAGAAGTTGGGATCTCCTTCTCAGTCTCGGGCTTTCAGCTTCCTTTTCATGCCTGCTTGAATTTCTCTGTCTCTGCTGACCGTGCGGGGTAATCCGGCTCCACACAGCTCTGGTGGTGACTTGTACAGCCTGGCCACATGCAGAGACTCCCTAGCATTCCAATCTCAGTTCACAGAGAAGGAGAGGGATTGACCAGCCTGGAGCAGGTCCACCCCAGGAGCAGCATGAGAACCAGGGCCCAGCCCTGGTGGATAAGGAGCAGTGCTCAGTAAAATGGGCAGCACTTCAGCATGTCAGACAACACAAACAGATTTACTGCAATCTCTAATGTCTTCTTCACCGTATTTACCTGGCTAACCCAAATAGAATGGAAATTCCTTGAGAGCAGATGCCATGTCTTATCATTAATTTTTTAGCACATAATGCTGTTTGTGCCACATAATAAGTGCCCAGTTTTACTTATTAAACAAAATCCTTTTTATTAAACCCTTTTGAACAAAACATTCATTAGGATGAAAATGGCCACTCATACCTTATCTGGAGTATTTGTGGGAGAAGGGCGAGACAGTATACATTGGTGCCCATGTGAAAACATCTTTGTCCATATATTTATCCTGTACAGCAAAGTGATTACAAATGGGTTTTGGATTCACGCAAACCAGGGTTTGAATAGGGACTCTGCCATTTTCTGTTTCTATGAAGTACATTAAGTTATTTAACTTCTAAACCTCAATTTCCTCATGACAATAGTAATACTCCATAGGTATAGTCTAAGATTTAAATGAGATAGTGCATATAAAGTGTGTGATGGTCAAGGTTTTGTGTCCACTTGACTGGGCCATGATTCTCAGTGATTTGGCAGTTATGATGTAGTTTGACAGCTATGTAATGATGTAATCACCACCATAATGAGATCTGAGATAATGTAATCACCTCCATGATGAGATCTGTTATGAGCACCCAGTCAGTTGAAAGGGAGTTTCCTGGGGGGTGTGGCCTGCATCCAATATAGGTGAACTTTCTGGCAAAGCTCACAGGTTTTGCTTGCTCTGCATCCTGCATCTGGCTCCAGTTCATCTGACCTCCACTTCTCAGGACCTGAGCTAGCAGCTTACCTGCTGGTCTTGGGTTTGTCAGCCCCTGCAGCTACATGAGTCAGGAAAAGTCTCCAGCCTAACCACAGACTTAGAACTTTCCAGTCTCTACAACCATGCGAGCCATTTCCTTGATATAAATCTCTCTTTCTCTCTCTCTCCCCCTCCCTCCCTCCCTCCTTCCTTCCTCTCTCTCTCTCTGCATATATATACACGCTTCACTGATTTTGCTTCTCTAGAGAACTCAGCCTAAGACAAAGTGCTTGACAAGTAAGTAAACAATCAAATATTAGGTTTTTTGTTTGTTTTTTGTTTCCTCTTCCTACCTGCAGTATAGTTCTCCAGAACTATATACATTCCTATGAAATGCCTACAAGGAAAATCTAGTGAGAATATAGAAAGCATACACTGGACCAAGGATTCCATTAAAACTCATGATAGAAGTAATAGGAAATTAAAGAGCAATAAGGAGATTACTGAGATTAAAGTTCAGAGAATACAGGGAAAAATTTTAAGCGAAAGACTTTAAACACTGAGAATATGGTAACACTAGAAATCATTTAAAAGTGAGGACCAAAACCTTGTACAATTGGAGTAGTGTTCACGAAGATGCCCAGCAGCCAGGGGCTGAGCTGGATTTCCTAATGATTAGTTCAGTGCCCTCTCTAACATGGCCATTATTTCACAATTTATGGTCTTTAAACCAAGGCTAGAAAAGCTTGAGACCCACTGGTATACAGCAGATGGAAAGAACAATTTTATCATTTTATTAAAGGAGAGAACATATTTTCAGTCTAATTAAACACAAGTAGTTCCTCCTTACTGAATGATTTTTGCTACAAAATTAATTTCAATTAGTTTTATAGTTATCATAGCATGGTTTCAATACGTGCAATGTTATGAACGGTACTTAAGTTACCAGTTATTTGGCAAAAGCCTATTTAATCAGAGTAAAGCAGAAAGACCATGTATATGCAAAGAAAAATAACAGAAACCATTATTATGGAGTGATCTTTTTTTAATCTTACTTAAAAGTTAATAACACCTTCAAAAGTAATCATGCATTATATGACATGTTAAAATTCTTGTAAAATCTTAACACATGCTACAATATGGATGGAGCCAGAAGACATTATGCTGAGTAAAATAGTCAATCACAAAAGGACAAATATTGCATAACCTCACTTACATATATAAAAAAAGAAAAGACAAATGTATAGAGAACAAAGTTTATTAGTGGTTTCCAGTAGAGGGAGGGAGAGGAAAAGTGGGGTTAACGGCGATGGTCGTATTGCATTGATTAAGGGTACAGTTGCTGTCAATAAGTTGTACACCTTTAAAATGTTTACTTGGCAAAAGTTGTGTGACAGATATATCTGCAACAATGACAAAAACAAAGAGTAAACGCTGAGGCTGCTGACGTACAACCAAAAACCTCACGGGATTTGGTTCCTTGGTTTGGATGTTTAGTGTCATGGTTTCATGGACATCCCAGTTAATTGGCCCAATAACGTGTTTGGTGCTTCTGTTCTCCCTCCTAGTTCATTGCGGAGCGCCTGGGGTCTTAAAAGCTTGCAAGCGGCCATTCAAGTCACAACAATTGGTCTCTATTTGCCTGGAGCAACAGACGAAGAAAGACAGAAACAGGAGGAGGATATGGAATGTGTGGCTAATTGCCTCCATGACCAACTGTCTCCTTTGTCATGAGACTAGAAGAACTGGATGGTGCCCAGCTACCAATACTGAACATTTTGATTAAAGATTCTATAGAAGAATCTTGCT
>NW_004444029.1:3999093-4000902 GCF_000243295.1 Trichechus manatus latirostris
GTTAGTAAATGTCCTCTTCAAAAGGTATTCAGAACTGAGCACTGACTCTGAGACTTGGTCCTGGCAGTGCAGATAGAGTGGGAATATAACTTTCATTATTTCATTCACTGAATATTTATTGAGTACCTACTATGAGACTAACCCCATTGCCGTTGAGTCAATTCCAACTCATAGCAACCCTGTAGGACAGAGTAGAACTGCCCCATAGGGTTTTCTAAGCTGCAGTCTTTACAGAAGCTGACTGCCAAGCCACATCTTTCTGCAGAGGAGCTGCTGGTGGATTTGAACCACCAACCTTATGGTTCGCAGCTAAGCACCGGAGTACCTACTATGTGTCAGACACTCTAACAGCAAATGTCAATGTGATTATATTTTATATGAGACAAGACTGTATTCCCCAACTAAAGAGAATTCAAACATAACAATAAAACCAACGAGAGAAATCTCTCTAGTGTGTAAATACCTATGCTTGGATGAAAGTTAATGCTAATACCTACCATCCGTTCTGTTCCTTATTATCATACAAGATATTCAACATTAGAGATTATATTTTCTTCCATAGGAAAAACCACCTTATTCTCTAATGTACTGCTATACACATATTGTGAACCTTCAAACCCTTTCTGGATGATAAAAAATGATATTTTACTCAAACATGTAAGTATGTGTTTAATTAGCACTTATTTGTGTATTTGTTCACTTGGGAAACCTCTGAATGCCCACTATATACTAAGCAGTGTACTGGATTTCGCTAATTATAAATGATGCTTCTGTAGTACATCACTGATTCAAGAAGGAAAATGATGAAGCATTTATTTATTTACCCCTACAATGTCGAATATCGTAACTAAAGTTGATAGATTGTTATTTGTTCTTTCTGGGTTAAAAGATGAGGACCACTTGCCCAATAAAACGGAATCAAAACTGCAAGGAATTTGAGACTGTGTTTGAGCGAATCGATTCATCCTAAAAGAGAAGTATAATGGAAAAACTTTTATATTCTACTCAAGTTCAAACATCTTGAAAAGGAGATTTTTTTTAAAAAATTGCAGTTTTCTCAATTCTGCCAGTGGGTTGCAATGAAGAGTTACCTTTTTGATCAGTGAAGCTTATAAATTATTCATTCACATAACCTCCCTGATTGCCACTCCTTCCTTTTCCACATCTGTTCACTTGTTCAACATGGAGTTTAAAATAGAATGATTTTTAGCTTACAAGAGTTTTTCCTCCCTCAAGACCTTTTCCAACCTATAACTCCCAGTTCTCTTTCTTAGGCAAAGATTACATTTTTTTTTTTTTTGTCTCAGTTATTGATAGAGTAACAAAGAGTCCCTTGACCCAAGTTGATAAAATGTTCTATTATTCTATGTTGAAGGCATGTTTCCTCAGGGGTTACTGTGGTCATGCTTGAGCCTAAGAAGTAGGTGATATTGTGATGTAGAAAGGAGACTATTTGGGCCTTCCCTGATCAAACAATGAATCTGTACCCAAAATTCCATCTTCAGTTTTTCACAGACAGAAACTATATTTTTCATCAATTCACAAGAAATATTTGAACCTCATGGACTCATCAACAAAAACAAAGAGTGATTTGTAAATTAGCATGTGAACACACGCCCCAGTCTCAATCCCTCATCTTCACCCAGTTCTCTTTGACCAGTGAGCAAATCTGAAATAAGAAAGTTGAACAGGGAATAAAAACACAGGCAAAAGAAGGAGGATGGCTTTAACACAATTTTGCTTTTTCTTTTTTAATAAAAGTGATATTGACTTCCGGCAAAATGGGGCTCTAGGCAGAAGCACCATACC
>NW_004444029.1:4009814-4010956 GCF_000243295.1 Trichechus manatus latirostris
CAAGAAAGCTGGACGAATGGAAATGGGGAGCTCAGGGTCAAGAAGGGGAGAGTGTTGACACATTGCAGGGTTGGCAACCAATGTTACAAAACAATATGTGTATTAATTGTTTAATGAGAAACTAATTTGCTCTGTAAAACTTCACCTAAAGTACAATAAAAAGAAAAGAAACAAAAAAATATTCAGCACTCAACAAGGTAAAATTTGTAGTGTCTCTCATGCAATGAAAGATTACCAGGCCAGATAGCAGGAAAATATGACCCACAGTAAGAAAAAAAAAAAGCAATCAATTGAAACTAACCCAGAAGTGAAAAGATATTAGAATTAGGACCCAAGGACATTAAAACAGTTATTATAAATTGTAAAAATAGTGTGGCAGAGGCATCTGACCTCCTCTAACTTCACAAGGGAGGAAGAAAATCATTAGCAAAATCAACAGCCTAAATCTGATTTCTGTGCAGTGGAAGCCAGACATACCTCCACCCTCCGATCTTTTTACCAGTTCTGACACACGTCATCCCTCCATGGCACACTCTACTCCTCTGCAGGGTTTGATAATTTGTTGCAATGGCCACACCGAACTCACAGACCATACTCACAGTTATGGGGTTTATTAGGGAAGTAACATTACAATTCAGGATCAGGGATGACTCAGGATACAGTTCTTTGATCAGGACAGCCTCTTCTCAGCTGTACCCGCAGGCAGGCCTCTCTCTGGCCCTAGGGCTCTTGGCCCCTTGGCCCAGCCTCTGCCTGCTTAGGAAAGTGTTCCAAAGCTCTCTGATTCCACCAGTAAGTGCCTGGAGGCAAGTCTCTCTTCCACTAAGCCTTGGCCTGAAGGCACTCAGCTCTGTCACTCCTGGGTCAGCACACCCACTGTCACTGCCTTGCTCCATGGGCCAGGAAGCCCACTGTGTTGCCTTGCACCAGTCTCCTGGTTCTGCTGCAGCCATTTCTCTGCTGCTGCTTCTCTCCATCTTGTGCCATCTCCAGTGGTACAACTCTCTCTCTGTCTCCTGGGTCTAGGAGGTTCCCAGTGCAGGAACCGCAGGTCCAAAGGATGCACTCTGCTCCCATCTCTTCTTTCTTAGTGGTAGCGAGCCTCCTCGTCCTAGGAATGGCTCATTTTAAGCCTAGAGGGA
>NW_004444029.1:4011857-4013994 GCF_000243295.1 Trichechus manatus latirostris
GCTCTTTGGAAGTGGAAACTGGAAGACTCGATGGCACCTAACAACAACATCCTAAAGCACAGAGCTGTTAAAGTTATAAATATAAAAGCTGTTTAGGAAAATGTAAAATGTTTTTGGCACCCTGTTAATTGAAAAAAGTAAGATGTGACAAGTTCTACAGCACGGTTATGTCTACATTGAAATTACATGTGTTTGTGAGCAAGACCTGGAAGGAATACGAGAACTCTGAACAGTTGATTTGTTGCAGCCAGTGTAATGACTAGTTAATTTTCACTAAGAACGATGAGCGTGATCAAGAAAACTTAGATCATGGTTAAAAACAGGGATTTTATCTTCCCAAATCCTAGCCCAGGTCAGCTGCCTGAAACTAGACTACAGAATGCATCTTGACTGAGCCCTAGTAATACTCCCTTATGTTGTACATTTACGTTTTTGAAAGTCGAGCTAAGTCAAGCAACTGGAGAAGATCCAGGATGGTCCACGAACCACTGTAGCTGATAGATCTCAACCTTGCCTGATTGAGATTGTTTACCTTCTTCAACAGCATATTCATGGTCGTCTCTGCCAGATAAAGAATTCGGCCTGTCTTAGGCTGGGTTCTCTAAAGAAGCAAAACCAGTAAAGCATATAAATATATATAGAAATAGATTTATATGAAAAAAATGGCTCGCACAATTGTAGAGGCTGGAATATACCAAGTCCATGGATTAGGATAGAGGCTTCTCCCGATTCACATAGCCACAGGGTTCTGGTGAACTCAAGATTGGCACATCGGAGAGTAGGGCTCCACTCACAGGCTGTGAAGATTGATGAATCCCAGGATGGGCAGATAAGCTGATAGCTCAAGTCCCAAGAACCAGAGGTCAGATGAACAGAAGGTAGCCGCAGGATCCAGAGCAAGCAAAAAGCCAGAATGTCTGTTTATATTCAGATGAAGGCCAAGCGCCCAAGGAAACTCTCTTTCAACTGACTGGCTACTCTCACAGCAGATCCCATCATGGGAGTGATCACGTGTAAATACTGAGAATCATGGCTCAGCCAAGGTGACACACAATCTTAACCATCACACTGCCTAAAGGGCAGTCATAACTACTTCCAGATGATAGATTTATTGGCTGATCAGGTGTTCCATTGAAATTTTATATCCATTTCCTTCTTGCTATATTATAAATCTTAGCCTCTTTAGTCAGAGGTATAAATAGTCCAGGCCAAAGAACTGGCTGGAGCTTGGTGAGCACAGGGAGGTGGCACAAGGTGAGTGCAGGGAGAAGGGTGAGATGCAGGCACCTCTGGAGGGATGCAGGGGTAGGAGGGATATGATTTTATGAATGGGCAGGTGGCATGGCTTCATTTTCATTAATAAGGAGTGGTTTTAACAATATAATTGTTGCTGTGAATAAGGGCTGCAGATCAACTATTCTAAAAAAGGAGTCATCGTTTTTGGCAGACATCCCTCAACATTTCACTGGCTTGTGTTTGTAATAGTATGCAGTATTTTAACTCATTCTGTTAAATAGGCCAACATTTTGCAAAGAACATATTGCTGATCCCGAACCAGGATCATTTTTCACCTTAACTACTGCAATAGTCTCTTCATGGGTACTCCTGTTTCCACTTTTGACCTCCTTCATCCATTCAACACCCAAGAGTCAGTATAATTTTTTAAAATGTATATCAATCACATCATTTTATTTCCTGCTTAAAACCTTCCATTAGGCAATTTCTGAGTTTCTGCTTGGGATATAGAGATCTGGAAACAGCATCGCTCCCACCCTTCCAACAACATCAAAAAAAAAGAAGAACAAACTGAAGTTCACAACTTTCAACCCATCAGAAAGGGTTCTTACTGATGACTTTGCATAATCTCAAACGCATTATGCCATACGCCAAGGGCTACATGTTGTATAGTTCTATTTACATGACATTCTGTAAAAGGCAAATGGTCACAGGACAACCAACTGGCCAGAAATGTAAGGAGAGACAAACATGAGCACTTGCTGACCCAGGCGGTCACTGCCAGACACTGCTAAGAAAGTTTCAGCCAGAAGAGTTAACAAATTGGATGGGCTGAGTCTGCTGGCCAGAAGGTGAGACTATACAAAGGGCCAATGAGTACCTGAAAAAAGGCTGAAGATCA
>NW_004444029.1:4021606-4026326 GCF_000243295.1 Trichechus manatus latirostris
ATTAAATTACAGCTCTACATCCTACTATTCAGGGCACTTCCATCATTCTCCTTCCTTTCTCTGAGTCTTCATTTTCTCAGCATAAAATAGGATAATTAGCATCTGCCTTTCAGTATGCCAAAGCTTAGAGGTAATGTATAGAGAGATGCTCAGTATATGGTGGTGCTGGTGGTTAGGTGCCGTCGAGTTGGTTCCGACTCATAGCGACCATATGGGCCGGAGTAGAACTGCCCCATAGGGTTTCCAAGGAGTGGCTGGTGGATTTGAACTGCCAGCCTTTTGGTGAGCAGCCGAGCTCTTAACCACTATGCCACCAGGGCTCTCAATAGATTTGGTTAACATTAATAATAGCGAATCTCTGAAGAATAAACAGTACAGTGTGTCTTTTGTTCTGTTTGTTCTGTGTCTTTTGTTTCATTTACTGAGCCTAGATGCAAGTCCTTTAACAGAAAGACTTTCTGTGAGATATTCTTAAATCTCTCTCCTCACCATGTTTGCTTACTACTACCTGATAATATCTTACAATATTTCAGATTAGGAAAATAAAGGATTGTGAAAATTTTAGAGCTTAAAAAATCTTAGAAATAACCTAGTCCAATTTCTGATAAGAGAACAATTACTTGTTAACTCATTCATCAAATTCATTATATTCATAGTATGAATCCCAGTGTATCCCGTCTCATATAGAGAGTATGTTAGCCTTATACAGTTGCCATCTGAGGTCTGTGCTCCTCGGATATAATCTTCCAATTTAACTCACCCCTAAATTCTAAAATTTCTACTTGAGCTTCCTTTCCCAGTAAGGAAAGGCACTTGGGATATTTGGGAGTGTGAAAGTCTACCACTATTTAAACACACTTTGAAGAAGACAGAAGATAAGCTTAGAGGGAACAGAAACTAAAAAATATTAGCACAAGAGACAAACTTCACCTATTTGGCTATTTCCAAGCTCATTGCCTAATATAACTTAAAAATTACCTCTTGTGTTTGCTTTGCTATATATGCATGTTAGACTGCTATACCATCCTAGCAATAAGGCAAAGGGGGAAAAGGTAGGGAAAAGACATACCCTCATTGTATTCCTGTTACTCAAACTGATGGAGGATATTACAGGATATTTCAGGCCCACATTAGTACATTTTCAAGTTTTGTGCATTTCACTGCAAATAAAAATGAGAGAAACTGAGATACATATCTTAACCAAGTAGGTTTTACAAATTTATGGGCTAGAAGATTAACTTTCTAAGAAGCAAAATGTTTTTTGTGGGCCACAGGCACTATAGAAATAACAGCCTAAAAGAGATCATTTTCTTATTAAGAAATATTTCAAGTCATAAAATATAGAAAATAACATAATGAAGTACAGTATCGACCATCTAGCTAAAAACAAGCCAACAAACAAAGAGATACAAATGTTACACCTTTCTTGTTCCCACTGGTGATCACTAGTCTGAAATCGGTATCATTTTTTTCATCTGTGTTTTCATACTTTGACTACAAAGTATGTATCCATAACTATCTATCCATAACTATTGATTTGCAAGTATCCAAACTATATACAAACTGTATCATTCTTTAAATAGCCTTGTGAAACTTGCTTTTATTTGTTTTTGCTTAAATTTTTGTTTTTGAGATTTATCCATATGGATACATGTAGTTCTGGATTACTCACTTTAACTGCTGTTTGCTTTCACTTGTAAGATACATCACAATCTATCCAGTTCTCAGAGCCCTAGTGGAGCTGTAGTTCAGGGTTCAGCTGCTAACCAAAATGTTGGCAGTTCAAATCCACCAGCGGCTCCTTGGAAACCCTATAGGGCAGTTCTACTCTATCCTGTAGGGTTGCTATGTGTTGGAATTGACTCGACGGCAACGGGTTTGGTTTTATTCAGTTCTCCATTGGTGGACGTGTATGTTATTTCCAGTTTAATAGCAAAAAATTTAATAAAGAATATTCTTATATATGTCTCCTTCAGCTTATGGGCATGAATTATATAATTGCAAGTCATAGGGTGTGTGCATTTTCAGCCTTGGTAGACACCGGCAATTGTTCTTCAAACTTATTGTACCAATTTATACTTTCACCACTTACAAATGAAATTCTCTGCTGCACTAACATCTTTGCCAATAGACGGTAGGGTTGGCCTTTACAATTTTAAAAGGCTAATTTTTCTTTTCTTAAAGTAGGTATTGTGCTAATGAAATTGTTTATTTTTTTGCAATATTTTGAAGATAACATCAGGTAAAAGAGATATGAAAATGGAACTTGAACATAACTGAAATAAAATTAAAAATAATTTTGATAAAACTTTGAAACATATAATAAGAAAAATATAAGGAAATATTAAACATTGATTTTAAGGACTTTGACATAAGTAGAAATGTATTTCCATATTTGAATCAAGGGGACTCTCCTTAATGCATGTGTGCTTTATACATCGTACACACTCTCATGATAACAGTAAGTCTTCTATGATATTCTACAGACTAATTAAATATAGTGACAGCAATTCATTTTTGTGCTTACTGTTTAGAAAATAGACATTAGAACAACATTTTTATATGTTTGGAGTTTTATTCTGAACACTTTTTGTAGGGAGCATTAAAATTCTCAGTTTGATCTTTCCTTCCTTGTTCACTGTTACAGAACTCTTCTAATGATCTAAGATCTAACGAAGGTCAAGAACCAGTATTTCCTTTAGCTAGACAATTAGAAGTCCATAACCGTGAACTTTCTATTTAATGCCAGGCTTCTTTCAAGATGTTTTCACTTGAGTTTTTCACAGACTGGTATTGATTTCCTTCACCATGCAGTATGTCTTTTCATGTAGTAATGCCTTAAGCAGAGTAGAAATGCAGGAAGAATTTGAATTTTTATCTGTTGAATATTTAGATATTTTCAAAATGTTTACATATATTATCTTCTTTGTTCGTGTCAACTGAACAGTGCTAAATCGTTTTCCCTCAGAATTATATTTCACATTGTAGGTTTAGAATTCAAACAGGTGAAGGATCATGTCAACCATCACAATACGTTAGAGGGAAGGGAGCTGAATAAATTAAGGAAGGCCCCCTCCCAACTCCCAAGTGGCTTCATAGGGTGACAAATCTCTAATTAATTTGCCACAGTCCAGGGTCCCTCAGGTTCACGGTCCTAACTTGTCAGCACAAATCAGGGGCAGTCACATTAACCAAGTTCACAAAACTAACACATAAAATAAGAATATCAATTTATTGATTCACAGTGAGAAAAATGGCTACCAAGGGGACCTATCACTCAGACCCTTTTGTCAATGTGTTTTCCCTGCAGACACGCTACAATGGAAGTCAAGTTCTAAGGTTTCTTGGTGAACTTGAAAACCTATCCTTAATTGAAATATAATAAGTGTATAAATTAAAAAAAAAAAAAAAGTAAAGGCACATGCTTGACCATCACAAAATGTCGGAGTGAAAAGAGCTCATCTAAGGAGGACCCCTAATCATCTCCCAGAGGCCTCACAAGATGCTGTATCTGTTGAAGAAATTAAATTTGTAGTTAAAGTCTTTCCCATGAAGAAAACTCCAGGACACGATAGTTTCATTGGACCAAACATTTAAAGAAAGAATAACTCAAGTTCTACATATATTCTTTTCTGGAAAAATTGAAGAGGAGAAAACATTCTCAACTCATTCTATGAGGTCAGCATTATCCTGGTACCAAAATCACACAAAAACATTACAAGAAAGGAAAACCACACACTAACATCCTCATGACATAGATTTAAGAAATCTAAACAAGTTTTAGTGAATTGAATCCAAAATATAATTATTGTATAAGAAAGATAATACATCCTGACCAAGTGGGCTTTATCCCAGGAAAGCATAACTGGTTCATACTCAAAAGTTAAAACATGTATCAACTGATGAATGGACAAGTAAAATGTGGTACATATATACAATGAAATATTATTTAACAATAAAAAGAAATCAAGTACTATTGATGCTGCAACACGGATAAAACTTGAAAACATTACGCTAAGTGAAAGAAGCCAGTCACAAAAGATCATGTATTAAATGATTACATTTATATGAAATGGGCAGAATAGGCAAAACCATAGAGACAGAAGGTAGATGAGTCGTCCAGAGCTGGGGACATGGGTGAAGGGGCTTGGGGGACAAAGAGTGTGACTGCTAATGGGCATGGAGTGATAAAAATTGATTATGGTAATGACTGCACAACTCTGTGAACGTACTAAAAACCACCGAATGGTCTAAATGGATAAATTGTATGGTATATGAATTATATCTCATTAAAACTATTAAACACCAGTTAAAGTAATTTACTATATTAACACATTAAAAAAGAAAACCAAAACGATCATGTCAGTAGATGCAGAAAAAGCATTTGCCAAAATGCAACATACATCTCTGTAAAAACTTCAGCAACTAGAAATAGAAGTGAACTTCTCCTACCTGATAAAGGGGGTCTAAGAAAAAACACCAGTTAACATACTTAATGCTTTCCATAAGATCACAGTTGGACCAATCAAACACGTCAGTGATAAGAAAGTGACAGTCCAAGAGCTACAGGTTGTCTGTTTTTATCTTGACCCACTTGGATCAAATTTCATAATAAAAAGATGGCATTGAATTTCTACTTCTAAAACATGCTCTGATATTCACATTTTACTATGAAGAAATATTTCCAATATGCTAATTGACATTCTTCTATTCAATAAAT
>NW_004444029.1:4026778-4028450 GCF_000243295.1 Trichechus manatus latirostris
CATAAACATCGATATCTTAGGCATCAGTGAGCTGAAATAGACTGGTATTGGTCATTTTTTATCGGACAATCATATGGTCTACTATGCCGGGAGTGACAACTTGAAGAGGAATGGCATTGCACTCATCATCAAAAAGAACATTTCAAGATCTATCCTGAAGTACAAAGATGTCAGTGATAGGATAATATCCATAAGCCTACAAGGAAGATCAGTTAATAAGACTATTATTCAAATTTACATATCAACCACTAGGGCCAAAAGTGAAGAAACTGAAGATTTTTACCAGCTTCTGCAGTCTGAAATTGATAGAACATGCAATCAGGATGCACTGATAATTACTGGTGATTGAAATGTGAAAGTTGGAAACAAAGAAGAAGGATCAGTAGTTGGAAAATATGGCCTTGGTGATAGATACTATGCCAGAGATCAAATAACTGAATTTTGCAAGACCAACGACTTTTTCATTGCAAATACCTTTTTCACTAACATAAATGGTGACTATACACATGAACCTTGCAAGATGGAATACACAGGAATCAAATCGACTACATCTGGGGAAAGAGACGATGGAAAAGCTCGATATTATCAGTCAAAACAAGGCCAGGGGCCAACTATGGATCTGACCGTCAATTACTTGTGTGCAAGCTCAAGCTGAAACTGAAGAAAATTAGAACAAGTCCACAAGAGCCAAAGCATGACCTTGAGTATATCCCACCTGAATTTAGAGACCATTTCAAGAATAGATTTGATGTGTTGAAAATTAATGACACGAGGCCCAAGACATTCAACTATTTCAAGAGGTAGCATATGATCAGGAACTGATGGTACTTAAGGAAGAAGTCCAAGCTGCACTGAAGACATTGGCAAAAAACAAGGCTCTGGGAATTGACGGATTACCAACTGAGATGTTTCAACAAACAGATGCAGTGCTGGAAGTGCTAACTTGTCTACGCTAAGAAATTTGGAAGACAGCTACCTGGCCAACCGACTGGAAGAGATCCATATTTATGCCTATTCTCAAGAAAGGTGATCCAACCGAATTCGGAAATCATTAAACAATATCATTAATATCACATGCAAGCAAAATTTTGCTGAAGGTCACTCAAAAGCAGCTGCAGTAGTATATCAACAGGGTACTGCCAGAAATTCAAGATGGATTTAGAAGAGGACCTGGAACCAGGGATATCACTGCTGATGTCAGAAGGATTCTGACTAAAAGCAGAGAATACCAGAAAGATGTTTACCTGTGTTTTATTGACTATGCAAAGGCATTCGACTATGTGGATCATAACAAATTATGGATACCATTGAGGATAATAGGGATTCCGGAATGCTTAACTGTGCTCATGAGGAATCTATACATACATCAAGAAGCAGTTGTTCAAACATAACAAGGGGATATTGCATGGTTTAAAGTCAGGAAATGCGTGCATCACGGTTGTATCCTTTCACCTTGTTATGAGTTGGAATCGATTTGATGGCAACGGTTTAGTTTTTTTTTTTTTTTTTTTCTTTTATCCTATATAGTGTTCGTAGAGCTTCTTGGATGGTCAGCTTTTCATCTTTCACAACTTTCGATTAGTTTCTAAGAGTTCTATATATTTTAAGTATATTAACTTTTTATCTCCTTTGACATGCAAAGGTTTAGTTTTTTTTTTTTTTTTTTTCATTT
>NW_004444029.1:4028550-4056998 GCF_000243295.1 Trichechus manatus latirostris
GATTCATTCTGTATGCTGAGCAAATAATCTGAGAAACTGGACTATATGAAGAAGAATGTGGCATCAGGATTGGAGGAAGACTCACTAACAACCTGTGTTATGCAGATGATGCAACCTTGCTTGCTGAGAGTGAAGAGGACTTGAAGCACTTACTGATCAAGATCAAAGACCACAGCCTTCAGTATGGATTACACTTCAACATAAAGAAAACAAAAATCCTCACAACTGAACCAATAACCAACTTCATGATAAATGGAGAAAAGACTGAGACTGTCAAGGATTTCATTTTACTTGGATCCCCACAGACAACACCCATGGAAGCAGCAGTTGAGAAATCAAAAGATGCATTGCATTGGGCAAATCTGCTGCAAAAGGCCTCTTTAAAGTGTGGAAAAGCAAAGATGTCACTTTGAGGACTAAGGTGCACCTGATCCAAGCTATGGTGTTTTCAATTCCCTCACGTGCATGCCAAAGCTGGACAATGAATAAGGAAGACCAAAGAAGAACTGACACCTTTGAATTGTGGGGTTGGCAAAGAATACTGAATATACCATGGACTGCCAAAAGAATGAACAAATCTGTCTTGGAAGAAGTACAACCAGAATGCTCCTTAGAAGCACGGATGGCGAGACTATGTCTCCCATACTTCGGACATGTTATCAGCAGTTATCAGTCCCTGGAGAAGGACATCATGCTTGCTAAACAGAGGGTCAGCGAAAAAGAGGAAGACCCTCAACAAGAGAGACTGACACAGTGGCTGCAACAATGGGCTCAAGCATAGCATCAATTGTGAGGATGGTGCAGGACCGGGCAGTGTTTTGTTCTGTTGTGTATAGGGTCACTATGAGTCGGAAATGACTCGATGGCACCTAACAACAACAACAAATTGCCAAGACAAGTATGCAATTATACTATTTTTACTTTGAGCATACAAAAAGTGTGTTTTGTAAAAATGTACATTTTTTGGAAAAGACTTGACGGTGAGAAGGAAGGGAGATTCTCACAACTGCTATATAGGTGCATTCCGTTACTAAGACGTGTATTTTGCGCTCAGTTTCTTTCGAGAAAGACCTAAAGGTTAAAATTTGACACGTGATTTAGAAATAAATGACTTTTACTGAAGCAGAATGGGGGTTGTTAGTGGCTATCTGGTTTTGTTTTCATTGTTGTTCTTTTAGCTTTTGTTTTCTAGCTTTTGTTTATGCCACCAGGAAGTTTTTCAGCAGGATGACAGCTACCATAACCCTAAGCTTTGAGTTTCAAATGCAACTAGCTCAGGATCCACCCTAACCTGCTGTGAGGACAGACCCTCCCTCTTTCCAGATACTAGAGGACAGAGGAAAAGAAATGAAGATGTATCCAAGATCTTACATTTCTATGAGTCAAGAGTGCTCCTCAATGTCTGTCTTCAGCCAATTAATTCAGTTTACACATCACCTTGCTTTCCTGTAGTGCTGACACTTAATATAGAGCAATACTGACACTGATTCTTTCATTCCTTCAAAATGCCCCTAACATCAGTCTGCTAGTGTGGCAGAGAATTACTCTTCTGGAGAAAAAGACACATCCTGTGGAGGCAGGTCAGACGACTGCAAATTCTCTTCTATTTCATGCTATTTTGTAAATCACTTTAATTCTTTTCAAAATAAAGCAAGTACATGAACATGCATTTTTTAAAAATATGTTTCTAATTGTTAATGTACAAGTCTTTACAAAGGCACACACAAACAAACAAAATCCAGAAAGACTTTCCTCCTCAATTGCTATCTTAAAAAAAAATGTAGGCACAAAAATAAACACGAGAACATACCAGCAAACGTTTGAAAATCTGAGAATATAAAGTATTGGTGGAAAAGTGCAGCCACAGGAACTCAAACGTTGCCAGTGGGAGTGTAAATTGCTACACCTTCTTCAGGAAGCAATTAAGGACTATCTTGTACTTACAGGTGAGCATGCACAAACTCAGTGACTCGGTAAGTCCATTCGTAAGCTTGTGTCCTAGAACTTCACTGGCTAATACAGAAACCACTAGCCACATATGACTATCTACATTTAAATTTTAATTAATTAAAATTAAATAAATATATCCCAGAAATAATGAGCACCACTAGTGCTCAGATCTTAGTTTCTAATACCACTCTCCAATAAAAGGATCCAGGATTCCTTGAGGAAATGGTTGATTCTAGGACTGGGGCAGGAAATATGCAAGGCGAGCCTGCAGCATAGTGTGGTGCAAGAAAGTAAGGAATTGTCCGTAAAAACAAACAAAACACAGTGATGGCAGTATGTCAAAGGGACACAGGAGCCAACTGAAATCACTTCCAATGATCAAAGCTAGAACAATCTGAGCAACAAAATGAAGTATTATTGCATTATAACACAAAGTATAAAATAGATATGCATAAGTTCATACTGATATGAATAAAGGATTGAATAAATAAGTAAACTGGGACAAGAGACAAGTGTCCTGTGCAGAAGTGTTCCAAATAATCCCCACTGTGACTTCCTTCCAAAGAGCACAGTACAGACAGTAGAGAAGGGAAAAGAGTGACTTCACGGTGAAGAAACCTGACACCACGAGCTCAGCCAGGTGATCGAGGTCGACATCAACAGTGGTGAGTCATGTTGAGAGCATGCACCTCTGATACGATGTGATGGAAGTGGAATTTCACCTCTGTTGTCTGTCTCCTAACAACCAAAAACTCCAATATAAGCATAAGGAAAAATCATCACACAAATCCCAAAAGAGGGACATTATACAAAATGTCTGACCCGCGCTCCTCAAAACTGTCAAGGTCATCAAAAACAAAAAAAGCCTGAGAAGCTGTCACAGCCAAGAGGAACCTAGGGAGACATGATGACTAAATGTGATGTGGGGTCCTGGATGGGATCCTGTAACAGAAAAAGGACATTAGGTAAAAACTAAGGAAATCTGCGTAAGTATGGACTTTAGTTAATAACAATCAAACTGTAGCAAATGTACCATACTAACAGAAGATGTTCATAATAGAGGAAACTGGGTACAGGATATATGAGAACTCTCTGTACTATCTTGACAATTTTTCTATAAATCTAAAACTATTCTAAAAAATGTTATTTTTTTTAAATAAGAAAAGTAACCAGAGAAACAAAATACCAGTAAGAATATAGTACATATACTAACTATCTAAATGACATACACTATCTTCTTTTCCCCATTAATCTTTGCATCAAAATGATAAATTTATTTCAACACTCCATGGACTGCTTTTTCTTGAAAATTAGTGCATAAAGTCATACTGGACAGTACAGAGAGAACTCTTCCATCATCACAGAAAGCTGGGTTAAAGAGTGCTGCTCTTGAGAAACTCTTACATATGTGCACCAGTAGATACATACAAGAATGTTCACAGCAGCCTTGTTCATGATTTAAAAAAAAAAAAATGTAAAAAATCCAAATGACCACCAACAGGGGCTGCCTAACTAAATTATGACATACTCAAGTCAGTAGAATCCTATACAACTCTATATATAAATGAACTATACTTTCATACATGAACATGAATGAATCTTTAAGCTGTTGAGTGAGAGAAGCAAATTGCAAAAATCAAATATACTATTATATAATTTTTAAAAACTCAGGAACAACGAAAATGAACACTACATTGCTTATAGATACATTTGTATGTGGTAAAATTATAAGGAGAAGCAAGAGAACAGCAATCACAAAATTCAATTCAGTCCTCTGGGATAGAAGATGAGAGGAGCATTTAGTGGGAGAAATACTTGGAGCTTCAGTGGCATTGGTAAAAGTCTTTTTGCTAAGATGGGGTGGTGGTTTGCATATCTTTACTTTTTCTCATTTTTCACAATTTATATTTTCACTATGTGAGACATTTGAGTATGTTATCTATCCGTCAAAGCTTTATCAGATTCCTCCTCTTCTTATGTATCACTTTTCTCTCTTTTGGAGTTCTCATTTCCTCATCAAGTGTTCCTCCACTACAAAGGTTGGAGTTAAAACTTGCTGCCTATCAAGAATTTTCCTATTTGTTTCCTGACCTCTTAAATGTTTGCTAGTGTTTGTGCTTACAAATTTTCATTACTGAATTTTAGCCCGGATTCATAGTCTAATTTGGCACTTCAAGACTCAAAATGAATATCAATATATGCTTCCCAATTCAGAAGATATTATCTTGCAAGTCAAATGAGCAAGGCCAATTCAGACAATCTATTGTTTAACATTGTGTCACCCAAATATTGACTCCTCTTATAATGCAGCATCATTACCAAGAAGAATCAACAGCACTTAAAATGCACAAAATGTTTCAGAGCTCCCTTAGTGGACTTTATTAATATTCTTCTACAAAATATTGTCAATGCTACTTCATTCATATTTGAAAATCCTTCATTTACTTAACTCTCTATCCACTCTTTCCTTTGCTTTATTAAATTCCAATTTCTTTTTAAATCCTGCTATGCTTTCAAAACTAGTAGTCACATGGGAAAATCTACTTGAAATTATTGTTTTTAATTATTTCCCATGCCTATTTTCCAAATTACTATATTTTTCATATTTGGATTTTTAAAAAATTATGTATTTAACCACAACTGATGGATATTGTAGTCATTTTTAATAATATACAGGCTTTTACAAATTATTTAGCCTATTTTATTTTAAATTATAATGTTTAAAAGTGCTGTACTATTCAGAAATTAAATATAAAGGAAAATCAAATGAAGTTAATAGAATAAGTAGTCTTTCCCAATTAGGTAAGCATTTCTAACAAATGTAAATAAAACTACAGAGAAGAGACCCCATAGTCCACAGCTTTCCATTGCAGTCATTGTTCCATAGTCTTTTTATGTATACACTGAAATATATGCTGGCTCCTCATTAAACACAACAAATATTTATTTTCAGAGTATAATAACATTAATTTGATGAATAAATTACAGCAATTGATATCCAGTTTTAAACAGTTTAAGATTAGGGACCTCAGCACCAGACTCTTTTCCACTTTCACAATATAATTTCAGTTAATAAAATTAAAAAGGTGGTAACTTACAATATTGTAAACAAGGAGTGAGCATTAACTAAATCTGTAATAAATCTCCATTAACAGCATGGCTAGCAGAACTGGATAAAAGAACACCTGTGAACCACCACATACTTGGAAATAAATGGAAATGCTCCCCCTTGTCCTTCCCTTGATCTATACCTTGAGTCAACTAGAAAATTGCTCCAAATCCTGCAGAGATAGTTTCTGAGGTAGCCTCACACATAGTCTTACCCATTCAGTAACTCTTTCCCTATATCCAGGTAGAAACTACAAATTCCAGTAAACACAAAGGCAGAAAGTGGAGGGCACTGACCACAACAGGTTGAAAACTGGAAATTGTAATTTCTACAAGGGTGGGGGACAGAGGTGGAACACTGTAGGCAATGATAGAAACCAGAAAAGCCTTCTTCACAGCATCCAGAGGGAACGGACCTTTCCACCTTCCAATGGGTTTACATTGTTCAGGAGCCAGGTGTTAAGGGTAGAAGAGCCCACACCAGATGAAAGAGAATAAACATGTAGTAAATAGACTACCTACGTAATCTCCTGCCTACCCCTCACTCCCACCCTGGCTGACCACCACACAGTAGACACTTTTCTGAGAATCATCTCACCCTAATCTCCATGATAACAACTATTGTGATACAATGTGCTCTACTTCTTGGGCCACAGATGACTGGACCACGGGGGAAACCATAGCTGGGCCATTTTTCCCTATGTCATTTAGAATTGAGAATAGGATTTCAGATCAGCCAAATTAGCTTCACCACAGAAAAGATGTTATTTAGGAGTTAATGACAATCATTTTTTTTTTAGATCATATCAGCTGGATTAGCAGAAGAAGTGAATAAATTAGACGAGGGTGCCAGAAATGAGAGGTAGGGAGGAAAGGCGAGAAGGAAGGAGGGAGGAAGATAGAGAGAGGGACAAAAAGAGAGGCAGAGAGATGGAAAGCAAACACAAAGAGCAAAGAAAAGACAGAGAGAGGGTCCCAATGGCATTTTATCCTTGGCCCAATTGATTCTGTTGCTCATCAGTTTCCAAGACACACTTCTGCATCTTCATATTAAACATTGTTTTTGTTTTAACTTGACCTACTTAAGTGAATTTCTGCTACTTAAAACTAAGGTTAAACACAGAGTAACTATATGACCAGCAATTCCACTCCTAGATATTGTTGAACAGTGATAATTCATAAACTAATTAAAGTAAAAGTGAGACATTTGTTGAAAGTAAAGAGACAGCTCAAGCCAGAGATAAACAGAATTCCACGCAGTGGAATCCAGCCATCCAATATGCCAACTCAGCAGTGACGTTTTATAAGGGGCAGATGAAGGACATGAAGCACATTACTTGAATGTTATTACAGGCTTAGATAATTGAAAGACATTACTTAATTGGTAGTAGATCACTATAAGGTAGGACTTTCTGTGGAAGGAACTCGTACGACAGGACTTCCTGTAATGGAAGTTCATAAGGCAACTGGCTTACAGAGATACATGTATCTTTCTTAGATTGGTTACAGTGTAGTAATTACAAAGGCATGTGATGGGGGAGGATCACAGGGTAGTTATGTCATCATTACCAGACATTCCTCTCATAGAAACAGCATGGAAGATGGCTGCTTCTAGGGTGAAAATGGAACCAGCAACCAAGGAATCGCACCCAAACCTCAAGCCGGCCATTTCACATCTTACCAGATATCTAAATTTTTAAAATTCCCTTATATATTCCCTCTTTTTGATCAAGGCTTTCTAGAGCTACTCTTTGATCGGTTCACTGACCACTATTCTGAAAGAAGGCTTTCTTCTGCATGGACTTTGAGCCTGTGTTTATTCTGGATGGGTGCTTATTTAATAAGTCTTTAAGACCTCGAATGTTATGCGTGTGAAAAGGTTATTATTGTTAGGTGCCATTGAGTTCGCTCTGACTCCTGCCTGGTCCTGCACCATCCTCCCTCCTAAGGAGCATTCTGGATGTACTTCTTTCAAGACAGATTTATTCATTCTTTTGGGAGTCTACAGCACATTCAATATTTTTCACCAACACCCTAATACAAAGGTGTCAATTCTTTTTCAGTCTTCCTTATTCACCATCCAACTGTCACATGTATATGAGGTGACTGAAAATATTATGGTCTGGGTCAAGTGCACCTTAGTCCTTAATGTGATATCTTTGCTTGTTAACATTTTATAAAGGTCTTTTGCAGCAGATTTGTCCAGCTGTATCATGTCGTTTGATTTCTTGATTGTTGTTTCCAGGGTCATTGACTGTGAATTCAAGAAAAAGGAGATTGAACTACGAATAGTAGCTAGAAATAGTAGCAGAATATTGTGAAAAGGTGGCTGGGCATTATTTGACATCTTCACCGTGCCATAGCTTTAGTCTCTTGCTTCTGTAGTTTTACTATTTGAGGGTTAGTGCAGGGCAGGCCACGTTAGAGGAATAACCTGACATCTGATGGCTTATTCAAGAAGTGGGCTCGAGTCGATCTGAAATATAAGTACTGTCAATGTACATTATTCCTCTCATAGGCATTAAATGGTCTTTTAGGTGACAGCATTTGTCAAAAGTTTCAAACAACATTTAATAGTCCCTACAATTATTACGACAATGAGTATTACTGATGCAGTTGACAATATAGACTTAATCCATGATCCAATGCCAGAGGGTAGCCAGCTGAAAATATCTAGAAAAGAGGAGTCTGAGGGTGGAGGTATATGAAGCCAAGGAGGCTTCTGGCAAATTAGTTTAATATCTTATTCTACCTCTCCTGAGGTGTTAATCCAGGTGCAACAAAGGTGTTAGCTACAGCACAGACTTCAACTTGCTAGGGTAACAGGAAATCTAGTGCAATTTGATTACCCAAAATTACTTTGGCAAGTGAGTTCAGTGATTTCTTTTGAGCAGTCATAGCACTGGCAACATTATCTGCTATTCCTTCCATGGCTCTGTAGGTGTTATGGATGGTGTGTGCTAAATCTCCTACTCCATACCAAAGGAAGAATATCTTCAAAAAACTATAACCTAAACCAGAGAATTCCTTTAAAGGGTTCCCTCTATCTCTCCCCTGCTCATCTCTTGACTGTTTGTCTCTCCTCCTTTCTACTAGCTCTAGGTGGTCAGTCCATGTAAACTCTCATCATAAGAATGAATGTCTAAAGGGATTCCCATATGGCCTAAGGTACATTGGCCTGTCAATTCCAACCATCCAAACAGGATAAAGCCCAGGTATAGGACTTGTTATTTTGATTTGAATCAGCAAAGGTGGAGTACCTTGATCCTCCAAATAAAAATGCATATCCACATAGGGCACGTATTATGCCAGTCCTGGTGTCTTTACCTGGGAGAGGGATGGTTTGATTCATCTGTTTAAGCCAATTTTCTATCAAGGAGTTTTGGGAATAGACAATCATCCTAACTTTGGCCAGTTCCACATATGGACACAAACAGACCTCTTTCCTTATAGACATGCTGTTAAATTTCCTGAAAAAGACATGTTCTGATACCTGGGAAGTTCATTAGATGAAATTAAGGGCTCAGTTTTACAATCTGAAGCAGAGGTCCCGGGTAGTTTGGAACACTCTTTAACTCTAATCTGAGTCAGATTTAAACATGGGAATTGGGGTTGAGTTGGTATCTCAGGAGGACACCACAGTCTCACACATACGGCTCACCCAGAGGTGATGTTAAAATTGACAATAGCAGGGGGAACAAAGTTATAAATCAGTATTGGAGTAACTAGTAGATCTTAGTTCTCATGTCAGTTTTGGGTAAAAGATGACAGATCCAGCATTCAGTCAGAATTGTGGACCATGTAACTACCTGAGAGAGCTGAACACAGGTATTTTCATACCAAGAATCAACAGGAGCTACTATGAGCAGCAGTATGGACTGAAGGTTTAAGAAGGGCTTCATAGTGGAGAAACACAGCCGAAAAGAAATAATCAAGGGCTAACAGCATACAAATAATAGTGATGACAAAATAAACTTAAGTAGTGAAAGGCCTTGTTGTTGTTGTTGTTGTTGTCAGGTGCTGTCAAGTCAGTTCCAACTCATAGCGACCCTATGCACCACAGAACGAAACACTGACCAGTCATGCACCATGCTCACAATCATTGTTGTGCTTGAGTCCACTGTTGCAGCCACTGTGTCAATCCATCTCATTGAGGGTCTTCCTCTTTTTCTCTGACCCTCTACTTTACCAACCACGATGTCCTTCTCCAAGGACTGACCCCTCCTGACAACACATCCAAAATATGTAAGACGTAGTCTTGTCATACTTCCTTCTAAGGAGCATTCAGGTTGTACCTCCTCCAAGACAGATTTGTTCATTCTTTTGGTAGTCCATGGTATATTCAATATTCTTCACCAACACAATTCAAAGGCGTCAATTCTAATTCGATCTTCCTTATTCATTGTCCGGCTTTCACATACATATGATGCGATTGAAAATACCATAGCTTGGGTCAGGCACATCTTAGTCCACAAGGTGATGTCTTTGCTTTTCAACACTTTAAAGAGGTCTTTTGCAGCAGATTTGCCCAGTGCAATGCGTCTTTTGATTTCCTGACTGCTGCTTCTGTGGGTGTTGACTGTGGATTCAAGTAAAATGAAATCCTTGACAACTTCAATCTTTTCTCCATTTATCATGATGTTGCTTATTGTTCCAGTTGTGAGGATTTCTGTTTTCTTTATGTTGAGGTAGAATTCATACAGAAAGCTGTAGTCTTTGATCTTCATCAATAAGTACTTCAAGTTCTCTTCACTTTCACCGAGCAAGGTGTGTCCTCTGCATATCACAGGTTGTTAATGAGTCTTCCTCCAATCTTGATGCCCCTTTCTTCTTCATATAGTCCAGCTTCTCTGATTATTTGCTCAGCATACAGATTGAATAGGTATGGTGAAAGGGTGCAACCCTGACACACATCTTTCCTGAATTTAAATCACACAGTACCACCTTGTTCTGTCTGGACAACTGCCTCTTGATCTGTGTACAGGTTCCTCATGAGCACAATTAAGTGTTCTGGAATTCCTATTCTTTGCAATGTTATCCATAATTTGTTATGATCCACACAATCAAATGCTTTTGCATAGTCAGTAAAACACAGGCAAACATCTTTCTGATATTCTCTGCTTTCAGCCAGGATCCATTTGAAATCAGTAATGATATCCCTGGTTCCACATCCTCTTCTGAATCCGGCCTGAATTTCTGGCAGTTCCCTGTGGACATACTGCTGCAGCTGCTTTTGAATGATCTTTAGCAAAATTTTACTTGCGTGTGATATTAATGATATTGTTTGATAATTTCCACCTTCGGTTGGATCACCTTTCTTGTGAATAGGCATAAATATGGTTCTCTTCCACTCGGTCAGCCAGGTAACTGTCTTCCAAATTCCTTGGCATAGACAAGCGAGCACTTCCAGCACTGCTTCTGTTTGCTGAAACATCTCAAATGATATTCCGTCAATTCCTGGGGCCTTGTTTTTTGCCAGCGCCATCAGTGCAGCTTGGACTTCTTCCTTCAGTACCATCGGTTCCTGATCATATGTTACCTCTTGAAATGGTTGAACATCGACTAATTCTTTTGGTATAATGACTCTGTGTATTCCTTCCATCTTCTTTTGATGCTTCCTGCATCGTTTAATATTTTCCCCATAAAATCCCTCACTATTCCAGCTGGAGTCTTGAATTTTTTCTTCAGTTCTTTCAGCTTGAGGAATGCCAAGCGTGTTCTTCCATTTTGGTTTTCTATCTCCAGCTCTTCGCACATGTCATTATAATACTTTACTTTGTCTTCTTGAGCCGCCCTTTGAAATCTTCTGTTCAGTTCTTTTACTTCATCATTTCTTCCTTTTGCTTTAGCTACTTGACAAGCTTCAGAGTCTCTTCTGATATCCATTTCGGTCTTTTCTTTCTTTCCTGTCTTTTTAATGACCTCTTGCTTTCTTCATCAAAGGCCTAAGGGAGGATAAAAAGGCTACCAAACAATAAAGTACAAACATAATTAGAATGCTAATGATAAAAAGATACAATATTATTTCAATATTCATGTGTCTTATTAAATTAATCTGTGATTGGCATTGATAGTAAGGGGTTAATAGAATATAAATGATAACAATTATAAAAATGTTATTAGAATTTAAAACAAAAGAGATAATAAATGGATTCCAATCCCAGACAGATAATAAGAAATACAGCTATCTTCTAGAAGTGGTGTTTATAAAAAGAAATCTGGGTTTTCATGGGAAGAACAATATATTTATACATGGAATAATACCTCAAGTTGCAGTCCAGTGACAATAAAAAGGATTAGGGTAAGCAGAAAACAAATTCCTAGCACCTCTAGAGCTATTTTTTTTTCCATCCTGAAAGTTCAAGTTTATAAAACAAAAAGCTATTACAAAAGCAATGACAAGTTAAAAATTCAAATTAAGCAAACATAAGTATCCTGGTCAGCAGCTGGCACTACACACAAATTAAATCATTAAAACCATCAAAATACCCACAACCAAAAATTATAATCTCAGTGACTAAGAAAAATAGAAAAAGAGTTAAAGCCCACATTTAAACAACTTATTTCAAAGGAAACAACTGGCGTAATACAATCACTGAAACTACCAGGATATAACTCCACAATCATGCATAACACCTAACAATAGTAAGATACCAAAAATGATAAAAAGGCAAACAGTCCAACTTTTACTTCAGGCTGCATAGGCAGTTTCAGGTCAGGTCCAAAGTTCTCAAGACAGCAGTATACCCATCTGCTTCTTTTCCTGGCTACATTTGAACTTTAATTTCAATCCTGCATGAGGCTCAACAGTCCACTCAGGAGTCGGAGCTTTCTTCAGTTGGGATAAATTATTCCAAGCCTTAACTCCCTGAAATTTAGTGGCAGAAAGACTAGTGAGAATGATAAATAAGAGCCTTTCCATTGAGGTTTAAGGGAATCTTTTAATTGGTGTCTTTTCCAGTAAACATGATCTCCAGGTTGAACATTAGGTAATTTTGATTTAATTTTCAACAACTTCTTTAACCTGTGTTCTTTAAAGTGTTCTTTAGAATATTGGATCAAAGATTTACAATATTGAAACAAATCAGATAGAACTAAATTTGAATTAGGGCATGTCACCCAACAGGGGAGGGCCATTGACTGTCCAGAGATAATTTCATGAGGAGTCAGTTTGTGAGGTCCAAATGGTGTAGTCCTTAAATTTAAAAGGACTAGAGGCAGCACCTAGTCCAAGGCAATTATAAAGATTTGGAAAGTTTGGCTAGTTGAGTTTATATTATACCATTAGTTCTTTCAACTAAACCAGAAGATTGAGAGTGATAAGGACAATGAAGTCTTTGAAAAATGGGGAAGATTTTACACATTTCCTTAATTATTTGCACAGTAAAATGGGTGCCTCAGTCACTACAAAGGACCCTTGGGGCTCTCCAGGTAGGAAAAACGTTCTCAAGAAGTGTCTTAGCCACAAAACCCGGCAGTAACTCAACAACTGGGAAAAGCTTCTACCCAGTGAGAAAATCTACAAATCATTACTAATAAAAACTTGTAACCACTTGAGGAGGGAAGTTGGATAAAATCCATCTGCCACTTAAGCATTGGTCCTGATGGCAGGGGAAATCTCCCAGGTGGAGTTTTATAAGGTTTACCTGAATTAAATTGAGAGCAAATCAAACAAGGAGAAGCTACTTGCTCAGCGGCTTCATAAAAATGCCCCCACCAATATTTCTTTAAAATTTCTATCATCTATTCTCATCCCAAATGGGTATTCATGTACAATGCCTCCTGTATAAAGTCTTGCAGGGATCTGGGGAGAACTAAGTTCTCATTGAGTCCCATCCATATCCCAGAGGTGGGGCATTGGGAGCAACTGTGATTTTTCCATTTCTCAACCTCATTGTGTGGGGCTGATTTTTCATGTTTAAATAAATCATTTAAGGCAATTCCTCCAGGCCTAGAAGGATTCTCTATAAGCACGCTAAAAGGCTGTTCATTATCTAAAACAGTGCCCCAATGTGAGGGACCATACATAACTGTTAAAAGCTTGTGAGGGGCATTAACAGGATTGAAAGAAGGGGGAGTGTGACCTTTAAAACTATGACAAAAAACACGATATACAGCAACAGAAAAATCTCCCCACCAATGAGCTTCTAAAGCCCTGATTAGCTCATCTGTCATTATTCCTGTATTATCATGCCAGGAATTTCAAACCATAGGAACATGTAAGTATTCTGGAAAAATGAGTTTTTTATTAGGCCCTATCCTCATGGCAACAGGTTTGGTTTGGTTTATCCTCAATCCAGAGCCCTGGTGGAGCAGTGGTTAAGAGCTTGGCTGCTAACCAAAAGGTCAACAGTTTGAATCCACCAGCTGCTTCTTGGAAACCCTACGAGGCAGTTCTACTCTGTCCTATAGGGTCACGATGAGTTAGAATTGACTCGACGGCAATGGGGTTTTTTTTTGTTTGTTTGTTTTTTTATTCCCTCCTTTTCATTGTGATAACTAGTGGAATTTTCATGGTCATGACTGAGGGCAGCGTCTTTAAAGGGTTATTGGGAAGCGGTTTGTTTAGCTGCTCTATCAGCTAAATCGTTTCCTTTAATCTCCTCTGTTAGTGGAGCTCCTTTGGGTTGGTGGGCCTGGATTTTAATTATGGAAACCACAAAGGGGAGCAAATGGGCTTCTAAGAGGTCTGCTACTAAGGTTTCATTTTTAATTTGGGTCCCAGAAGAAGTTAGGAACCCCTTTTATTTACATCACATGCCAAAATCCTGAGTAACTCTAGAAACATACCAGGAGTGCATAAAAATATGTACTGGCCGTCCAAGCACCAGTTTGCAAGCCTTCATGAGTGCAATTAGTTCAGCTTGCTGAGCTGAAGTTACCTCAGGAAGGGTGCCACTTTTGAGAACTTTGGTTGAGGTAGTCATGACATATCCTCCCTGGTAATGAGAGCTTTAAATATGACCCATCAACAAGTAGCACTAAATCAGGATTCAACAATAGGACTTCTTATAAATCTGGTCTAGGAGCCAAAAGCTATTAGATAAGATTTAAGCAATCATGGGGTGGATGGTCACCATTATTAGGTAAAGGTAACAAAGTAGATGGATTCAGAGAGGTTACAGTATATAGCCAAATACTGTTGCTGTTGTGTGCTGTTGAGTCAATTCTAACTCATAGTGACTCCATAGGACACAGTAGAACTGCCCCATAAGGTTTCCAAGGAGTGGCTGGTGGATTTGCACTGCCAGCCATTTGGTTAGCAGCCTGAGCTCTTAATCACTTTGCTACCAGGGTTCCAGCTGAATATTTATTAGAAGAGACCAAAAGGAGAACTTCATAAGCAGTCAGCATATGGCCAACACGCGTTGAGTAACTGTTGAATTTAAAATGGCTGAAACCACATGACAGATATAAACATCAAGAAAATTTCCTAAAAAAAAATATATCTGCTGTGGCCTCAACTAGTCCAGTGGTTTCAGCAACTGTTCTAAGGTAAGGGGGTGGCCCCTTGTGATAGGGTCAAGCTGGATACTATAATAACCAATGGGTCTGTGTTGTCCTCTGTGTTTTTGAGTGAGATCCTAGAGCATTCCCAGAAATCTCATGGACAAAAACTGAAAAGTCTAGATTATAATTAGGAAACCCTAGAGAAAGAGTGTTAATTAACGCTTCTTTTAGTTGAGTGATGACTTTTTCACCATCATTGGTAGAGCTGGAAGGGATCAGGCTCTGAACTCTTTAGATAATGATAAATAGTTTGAGCCAGCAGAGAAAAATTAGGTACTCAAGTTCTGCAACAGTCACAGAGTCCTAGACATCCACTTAACTTTTGTTGATAGTAGGGACAGGACAAGCTAAGATGGTCTCCTTTCTTTTGGGGTCTGTAGTGACCCATTTTGCTGAAATAATATGTCCCAGCTAGTAAAAAAAAGAATGGGCTAAGTAATTTTTCCCTGGAGGCTTTGTGACCTCCTCTGGCAAAACATTGTAACAACAGGATACCAGTAAGACATAACTACTGAGAGTTAGAACAGACCAGTAAATCATACTGAAGGAATTGCCTTAAATGATTGATTTGAACATCAAAAATCAGCCCCACATGATGAGGTTGAGAAATAGAAAAAACACCGTTGCTCCCAATGCCCCACCTGTGGGATATGGATGGGACCCAATGAGAACTTAGTTCTCCCCAAATCCCTGCAAGCCCCTGTACTGGAGGTAATGCACATGAATACCCGTTTGGGATGAGAATAGATGACAGAAATTTTAAAGAAATATTGGTGGGGGCATTTTTATGAAGCTGCTGAACAAGTGGCTTCCCAATATTCAATTTGCTCTCAATTTAATTCAGACCCCTGAATGAACTGTAAAGTCTGTAAATCAGCATGTAAAATCTGAAAAAAGTAGGTGTGGCCTCAGTAAAACATTAGGGCATGACAGTCCAGGTAAATTTTTTGTCCACGCAAGTAAAAGCAAACAAATATTGACTGTCCAGATGGACTGGAATGCTAAAAATAAAAAAGCACTGCAAAGATAGACTACTGTAAAGTGAGTTGCTTGAGGGGAAACATTAGAGACGAGTAGGTGATGGTTAGGAACTATAGGGAATCTTGGAATTACTATATGATTAATAGCACATAACTCTTGTACAAATCTTCATCTCCAATTGTCTCAGTCACCTATTGCTGCTATAACAGAAATACCACAAGGGGATGACTTTTACAAACAGAAGTTTATTCTCTCACAGTCCAGTAGGCTAGAAGTCCAGATTCAGAGCGTCAGCTCCAAGAGAAGGCTTTCTCTGTCAGCTTTGAAGGAAGGTCCTTATCATCAATCCTCCCCTGGACTAGGAGCTTCTCTGCACAGGAATACAGGTCCAAAGGACGTGCTCTGTTTCTGGCACTGCTTTCTTGGTGGTATGAGGGGAGTCCCCCATTCTCTGCTCACTTCTCTTTCCTTTCATCTCTTGTAAGATAAAAGGCAGTGCAGGCCACACCCCAGGGAAACTCCCTTCACATTGGATCAGGGATGTGACTTGAGCAAGGGTGTTACATCCCACCCTAATCATCTTTAACATAATCTAATCTTGCCTCATTAACCAGGCAGAGATTAGGATTTACAACACATAGGAAAATTATATCAATCACAAAATAGAGGACAACCACACAATACTGGGAATCATGGCCTAACCAAGTTGATACACATATTTTTGGGGGACACAATTCAATCCATACTACCTATTGTTGGGTTTCTTAATGAGGAAAACAAGTGTTGCAAGGACTGGTGCAAGGGATTATTAAGCCTTTAGCCAAAAAGTCTTGAATTATAGGAACAAGTCCTTCCTTCGCTTCTTGTTTCAAAGGGTATTGAGAAATTTTAGGTAAGGGTTTGGAGGTATCTCTTTCAATTTTAATTAGTTCTACTGATAGAACCTGACCAACATCAGTAGAAGTAGTGGCCCATAAACTTTTGGTTACAGAATAAAGATATTCAATAGAATTCGATATAGTATGGGAATGATCTTCTTGTGGTGTTAAGCTGAGTGCTTCTAAATAGCAATAGGCTTCTTCACTTAAAGTGTTGTATATCTTAGAGTCTGTCTGTTGACTAGACTCAGTTAAAGTTAATAGCATTTCTCCTGTTCCTGAGAATTTTATTTGGCAATTCCATTTGGATAACAAATCTCTTCCTAATAAATTTACGGCAGTATCGAAGCTGAGTGAAAACTGGTGTATGTCCTCTATAGGACCTATAGAGACAGAAACAGGCTGGGAATGGGTTAATATCTGTTCTTGATTAATAACCCCCATGACTCGTGAGGTTTTATTATTCCAGGACTAGGGCTTTTGTAAAGTTGTGGGGTTTATTGCAGATAAGGTAATACTTGTGTCAATTTAAAATTTACATGATTCTCCATTTATGTGAATAGTACTTTCTCCTTGAGAGTTTAGTGCTACCATAGGAAAAGCCCCTGATTTGTCCCCAGAGCCCGTTCATTCTATTTGCTTCTGGGATACATTTGGTGTTAAGTTGTCCAGTTTAATTTTTAAACATTCCCTTTTAAAATGCCCAGGCTTTTTACAGTAGTAAAAAACAAGGGGTGTGTTACTAGGCCCTATCTTAGCCATATTTCAGGTGGACTTATCCTGTGTGGGGAAATTATTTTGAGGCCTATAACTGTTGTAATTGCAGGGCCATAAGTTGATTTTGTTTGGCTTTAGTTCTCTGTTCAGCTTCCCTAGCCTTATATTTAAGAGTTTGAGATGGCTTATCAGCTACAGTGGCTAACTAGTAAGTGTTTTCATTTCCCAATCTAATATGTGGCATTTTACTAATTGAGTGAGCTCCAGATGGAGGCCATCAACAAAAAGAGAACTGAAAGCACCATGGAATCTAGACTCTTCTAGCTTTAAACCAGAGTGTTCTTGAAAAAGTTTAGTTAAACAGCCCCTAAATCATAAACATTTTCATCCGTATTTTGTTTGCAACCCTGAACCTTGGTCCATTCTATTTCTTGGGGGAAAACTGTTGGGATAGCTTCAATAAGGTTTGTGACAATAGTTCTGGTCTGTGCTATTAGTTCCATGCCAGGAACTTTAAACCAGGTGATTAGGGATTCTGCAGGAGTTTTCCATTGGGCATTTTCCATTCACCTTTGAGTGTCACCTGGCCCTATCAGTGAATTTATTAGATTATATAAGTCTTCCAGACAGGTTCGTGGATATCAGCTAAGGTTCTAAATTATAGAGTGAATTTAAGAGGATCTTCACGAGTGTTAGAAAATTCCCTAACAAAAGTGCAAAGTTCCACTTTTGATCAGAGGGCAAAAGTAAATTGTGGTGGCTTCTAAGCCTCTTCAAGATATTTAATGTTAAATGGCATTTCACAAATGGGTTTTACTTCTTCTACAGGTTCCTTGAGACAATAGGGAGGTTCAGTTGTGGAGATTTCATTAGAGTAGACAGACAAAAGAGAAGCAGAGGTAAAGGAAGGGAGCCAGGCATCAGAGGCTGGAGATGGACTACAGATGCCAGGGACTTCACTATTTGGGAAAAAGAAGCCATTCTGGGAAACAGGGCCATTTAAGGGAAGGAAGCCATTTCGAGAAAGAGTGTTATTTTGAGAAAAGGAGCTATTTTGAGAAAGGCAGCCAGTTTGAGAAAGAAAGCCATCTTGGAAAAGGGAGCCATTTTGGGGAAGGGAGTTATTTTAGGAAAGGGAGCCATTTTGGGAAAGGGAGCCATTTTGGAAAAGGCAGTCATTTTGGGAAAGGGAAGGTATAGGCGCTACTTCCAGGTAGGTAGTCATTGAGGTTACAGAGCTCTGACACAGGAATTATTTAATTTGTTTAGCTTGTTTTGAAACGGTCTCCTGCAAGGAGGTGTATTTATCACTGTGATTTCTTTTGGAAGCTGCCAAGTACCAATCAAAAAATGCCACCCATTTCTTTAGTTTTATTCATAAGCCCTTAGCCTCTAATCTATTGTGCAGAAAATTCAACTTTGTTAACTCAAATAACCCCTACAATAGTAGTCATGATCCTTTAAATTTCCCTCCATAAGTGCATGTTAGCAGTCTAAATACAAGACTGAACCAGGGCCATAATGCTTAGTCATATAATCTGCAGGAGTTCCTTTAGGGGGTCCTGCTCCAGTCTTGGATGTCGGATTCACCATATTACAGAGAAACTTGCAAGTATTAAAGACCTAAATGCACACGAAAACGTTATGGTGCACCAGAAAAAAAAAAAAGGAGTTCAGTAAAATAGACTGGCCACAAGATGGCAGTACTATCAAACTTAATTTGACAATGAACACAGCGAGATGCTCAGGAGACAAGCAGAAAATGAAAGTATAGAGAAAAGACAGCCAATAAATCTCTCAAAGAGCCATCTTCACAATAAGCTTAGGCTTCAATCTGAGGGAACCTGGAGAATTTGAGGAGATGGTTTTGGGCACAAGGGGCTCTTGGCTGGTACCAGCACAAGCCATTTCCACAACTTCTTGGGAACCTAGAAGATAATATTCTTTCATAATCCTGTTGACTATGCCAATGAATTTTGAAGACAGATAACCTGTATTCTGATTAAAGTAAAATTGAGATTTATTGAAAGTAAAGAGACAGCTCAAGCCAGAGATAAACAGAACTCCATGTGGTGGAATCCAGCAATCCAATATGGCAACTCAGCAGTGACATTTTATAAGAGGCAGATGAAGGACATGAAGCACATTACTTGTTTGGTATTTACAAATTTACATCATAGAAAGACATTACTTGATTGGTAGTAGATCACTATAAGACAGGACTTCCAGTGGCGGTAATTTATAAGGCAGGACTTCCTGTAATGGAAGCTTGTAAGGCAACTGACTTAAAATGATATATGTATCTTTCTTAGATTGGTTACAGTGTGGTAATTACAAGGGTATATGATGGAGGGTGGGGTCACAGGGTAGTTACATCATTACCCTACATTCCTCTCTTAGAAACAGCATGAACGATTGCTGCTGTTAGGGTGAAAATGGAACCAGCAACCAAGGAACCGCACCCAAACCTCAAGCTGGCCATTTCAGATCTCATCAGGTACATCAATTCCTTTACACAACACATACCCAAGAGAAATGAAAGCAGGGACTCAAACACATACATGTACACCTATATCCGTAGCAGCACTATTCACAGGCCAAAAGTTGAAAACAAGCTAAGTGTTCATTAACAGATAAATGGATAAACAAAATGTGGGATACACTTACAATGCATACAGTGAAGCATCATTCGGTCAGAAAGAGACATGAAGTTCTGGCACGTGCTAAGACATGCTGAGTGAAAGAAGTCAGACACAAGGACAAATGCTATATGATCCCACTTACATGAAATATCTAGAATAGGCAAAAAATGCATTGAGACAAAAGAGAAATAGTGGTAACCAAGGGCTAAGGCAGGAAGATGGAGAGTTAATGCTTAAAACAAAATCATAGTTTCTCTATCATCTGAGGTGGGGAGGGAGGGAAAACAGACGGAAAGGAATCACCCAGTCAGTGAATTGTGCCACCTAGTCTTACATTCTGGCCCTGCTTGATGGAGGCTCTGGAGCTGAGAGCTAGTACACTGACGACTGGCTCAGAAGTCTAATGATATACTCCCCAGAAGGTCTGTCCAGGCCATTCTTTCTCCTACAATCTCTGCATCCTCTACAAAGCCTCTCACAGAGCAAGCTCTCCACTTGGTGATCATATCCATACTCAGGATATCCTCTCTTAAATGTAGGTGACTCTGAAACCCAAACTTCCAGACCCAGCCTTGCTCGAGTCACACCCACAGCCCCATCTACCTTCTTTCCCACCCTAGTACTTTCTCTCCACCTCACCTTGCCTCTCAGAGGAGGGAACCCCAAAAGAAGGCAGCTTGGCACATTGAGAACAGCAGTAGAAAGCAAGACATCTTCACCAATGAGATTGCACGTGAGGTGGGCCTGATGAGAAAGTGAATATCTGTAACCAGAGAAAGGAGGAGGGCCGGTTGAGACATAGGGAGACACCGTAAAGGTACAGAAGGAAGATGAAGTGTGATGTGTTTTAGGAAGAGCAAGTGTCCAGGGTGATAAGACAGGCTCACAATTCTCAGTTAGGTGGGTTGTTTTTGTTGTTGTTTTGTATTGTTTTTAAATCTTATAATCATTTCAAGGAACACAAATTAAGGGCCACTGAATAAGTGAGTATTGTATTTCATGTATGTTGTTGTTGTTAGGTGCCATCGAGTCGGTTCCGACTGATATCGACCCTATATACAACAGAACGAAACACTGCCTGGTCCTGCACCATCCTCACAATCATTGTTATGGTTGCAGCCACTGTGTCAACCGATCTTGTTGAGGGTCTTCCTCTTTTTCACTTTACCAAGCATGATGTTCTTCTCCAGGGACTGATCACTCCTGATAACATGTCCAAAGTATGAGACATAGTCTCACAATCCTTCCTTCTAAGGAGCATTCTGGTTGTACTACTTCCAAGACAGATTTGTTCGTTTTTTTGGCAGTCCACAGTATATTCAATATTCTTCTCCAGCACCACAATGCAAAGGCATCAATTCTTCTTCGGTCTTCCTTATTCATTGTCCAGCTTTCGCAATGCATATGAGGCAAGTGAAAACACCATGGCTTGGGTCAGGCACACCCTAGTCTTCAAGGTGGCATATTTTGCTCTTCAACACTTTAAAGCAGTCTTTTGTAGCAGATGTGCCCAATGCAATCGGTTGTTTGATTTCTTGACTGCTGCTTCCATGGGTGTTGATGGTACATCCAAGTAAAATGAAGTCCTTGACAACTTCAATGTTTTCTTCATTTATCATGATGTTGCCTATTGGTCCCGTTGTGAGGATTTTTGTCTTCTTTATGTTGAGGTGTAGTAGTCCATACTGAAGGCTGTGGTCTTTGATTTTCATCAGTAAGTGCTTCAAGTCCTCCTCATTTTCTGCAAGCAAGGTTGTGTCATCTGCATATTGTATGGACCCAGCAATATGGTACAAAATAAAGGATGGTCCTTCCCCAGATCACATATGTGATATATCAGTTAATACTTTCTTGTATGACAGTCACCCTTCCTATAGTAGCTTCTCATTGTAAGCACCCATCAAATTTATTGACCACTGTCACCTTAGCACATTTTTTCCACAGTGATGACTCCTAACCTACAATTTTATGGCTTACATTCTATTTTTTTCCATCAGATTCGGTCTTTCCCTAGTGAATTGCTTTCCATTTATCTTGATTAAACCTTACTCTATTGATTTCTTTCCTTTCTCTAACTTCTCAGAAACCTGCTATATATTAATTCTGTGTTCTGTGATATAAGCTGTCTCTCATAGCACTGGATAACATTTAGGGAAGTTTTAAAATCCAACAACACTGGATAACTTCCTTCTCAAACTTTAGATGCTATATTTAATTCCAGTAAGATGAGAAAATGTGTGCCTGCATATTTCACCTTAGGACAGAAAATTCCTTCTGTTTCAGTAATTCTTCTTTCATTGGAGAGAAAGATAACATTTACGAATATCTACTGAAAAGTCAAGTTTAATGATATGCCTTTGTCTTAGTCATCTTGTGCTGCTGTAACAGAAATACCACAAGTGGATGGCTTTAACAAAGAGAAATTTATTTTCTCACAGTCTGGTAGGCTAGAAGTCCAAATTCAGGGCGTCAGCTCCAGAGGAAGGTTTTCTCTCTGTGTCAGCTCTAGAGGAAGGTCCTTGTCATCAATCTTCCCCTGGACTAGGAGCTTCTCAGTGCGGGGACCCCGGGTTCAAAGGAAGCACTATTCTCCTGGCACTACTTTCTTGGTGGAATGAGGTCCTCCACTCTCTGCTCACTTCCCTTTCCTTTTATCTCTTGTAAGATAAAACATGATGCAGGCCACACCCCAGGGAAACTCCCTTTACATTGCATCAGGGATGCGACCTGACGTGTTACACCCCACCCTAATCCTCTTTAACATAATCTAATCTTGCCTCATTAACCACAGGCAGAGATTATGATTTACAACACACAAAAAAATTACATCAGGTGACAAAATGGTGGCCAGTCATACAGTACTGGGAATCATGACCTAGTCAAATTGATACACGTATTTTTGGGTGACACAATTCAATCCACGACACCCTTCTTTTGTAGTGGGACAAAATAAAAGGAAAAGTTCATATGCTAAAACTACAGTGTACTTACTATTTGAGAGTTATAATAACAGTAAAAAGAAAAGACTGTATAATTACTTCTGATTATATTCTGTGTGCCAGATGTTACACATTCATTCACTCATTTAATGATCATTCTAGACCTAAGAATTAACAGGTATTATAATAGATATTTTTGACTTTTTCTACTGTTACAGTATGTTCTTTTAATTCATTAAACAATAAATATTTGGATAAATGAATGAATGATAGAAATTACAATTAACTGACATGAAGAGAAAGAAGAAAATGAGATTTTAGACTTCTTGCTATCTTGTCTCCTCCAGCTTCCACCACCACCACATACAGACTAAAATTACTAAAGTAGATTTAATTTCAAAGCCAGCCCCAGGTACAGTATGATTTTTGCTGGCCACTTTAGGCCTAAAAATCTCTCTCAGCCCAGCTCTCTGACTCTTGAAAATCTTTTAATAGGACACAAACGTTTCACTTCACTATTAGAGATAAAATGCTAAAGTTCAAATGACTTGGGAATTATCACATTTGTATAAATCAATGTTATTACTACTGTAAGTGTTATTAAATGCACCTGTTTTGATGCTGAGATTAAAAATCAAGAAGAGGCAAAGGTGCCCTGTATCCATTACTTTGTACTAAGACAAATGACATTTGTGCCAGAAAGAAGATTTTATAGTGTATATTTCCAAGTGTATTCTACCAAGTCCAAGACAGATTCTTACTTTTTCCTACCACCAAGATGTCCGTATTGAAGTCCCATTCTCTCTGCACTTCCTAGGGTGGTACTGGGTAAATGTGGATAATCACATAAGCAAAACCAGTAGTTCTCAAGCTTGTCCAATCCCCTGAGGTGAGTTTATTTGCTTGTTTGTTTGTTTTTAATATATATTCTCAACCCCTCTGGAAACCTATTAGGTTGAAAACTCCAGGGATGGGGCTGAGAAATCTGAGTTATAAAAATTTCCCAGCTGATTTTGATGCTGACCCAGATTGAAAAATCACTAGACTGGCAAACATACTGCTTCTTGTAATATTTCATTTAACTCAATTTAACAGGTATTTAATGTGTGTTGGTTATATGCTTAGTACGGAATGATAATCTCTCTAACATTTCACAGTGTTATGTGGGTTTTCTCCTACTGTTGTCCATAACCCTAGTTGGGCATTCATTACCTCTAGGGGGAGATATTATCAGCAAACCAGTAACAGAGCCAAAAGATATCTCTATATAACATGAAAGTGATTTAAAATAATGCATTATTTAACAGAAATAATATTTTCCTTCCCTTTACCTACCCTTTTACGGCAGACTATAAAGTGTCGGCCTTGAGGGTGAGGAGGGGAAGTGACAGAATACCCAGATAGGTTTAGGCATTCCGTAGCAGACGACTTGGAAGGGGGCAGGATCCCAAAGTCTGTGCCCACTTCTCAACACCCTCTCTCCCAAAACACACATATGTAAACCCCCATTGATTTAAAGATCATTAGAGAAGAAATTACAGCATGATCTGAGACAGCCTCTAGGGTTTTCTTTGACCTAGAGTGCAGCAGAAACCAGACAAATGTTCCCAAGTCCCAGAGAGGATCAGGGAAGTATCAAACATTGAACCAACCTGAGAATATCCTCTACTCTGGACGATGTAACCCAGAAGACAGGTCAAAAGACACCTGCTGTGGATTTAGTTATGTTTCCCAAAAAGTTATACTGAAGTCCCAACCCTTCCATCTGTAAATATGACCCTGTTTGGAAATAGGCTTTTCTTTTGTTATGTTAATGAGGTCATACAAGACTAGGACGGGCCCTTAACCTAATCCCTTCTGAGTGGTATCTTACACAAAGAGCAGAATAGACAAAGACACACACACACAGAGGGAAACAGACGCCATGTCATGTAAGGATCATCTACAAGCAAAGGACTGCAAAGGAACTCCTGGGGATACCAACAAGGAAGATGCTCACCTAAAGCTGATGTCCTGATTTGGACTTCTAGCCTCTAAAACTGTGAGGCAATACATTTCTGTTCTTTAACGTCACAGTCACTCACTTTCTGGTACTTTTTGTTATGCTAGCCCTAGGAAACTAAGACACCACTTGAACACATAACAACATTCATTCACCTCCCAAGACTTACAGGTAACCTTAGGAATGGGGATACCCAGAATTGAGGACATCCTGAGCTGACTGAACTCAAATTTCTACCAAACCAAGGACTGTAGGCACATAAGAAATAACTTTGATTCATCATAGTAAAAGAAAGAAAGATATACCTCTTGCCCAGAATTTGTGCTACATTTACTTACAGCTGTGAGTGACTTTAAGAACACAGCAAATTATAGTCTCTTCCCTTAAAGGGGAGTTCTGGGGTGGTGCAAACAGTTAACACACTTTGCTGCTAACCAAAAGGTTAGAGGTGCGAATCCATGCAGAGGTGCCTTAGAAGAAAGGCCTGAATATCTACTACTAAAAAATCAGGCATTGAAAACCCTAGGGAGCACAGTTCTACTCTGACACACATGGGGTCTCCCAGAGTAAGAGCCGACGCTGTGGCAACTAGTCCCTTAAAGGCGGCTGTGGAAGGAAAGTTGTAATCTGGAGGCAGCAGAAGCCACCTAACTTCAGAAGGAGGAGAGAGAACCACCAACAGCTAGAAGCTGATTCCTATGAAGTAGAGGTAAGACATACCTCCACTCTCCAACCTTTCCACCAATTCTGAAACCAGCCCTCCTCCCAACAGCACTTTGTATTTCTCTGCTGGGTTCAATAATTCGTTGCAATGGCCACACAGAACTCACAGACCATACTCACAATTACGAGGTTTATCAGGGAAGTTGTTGTTGTTATGTGCTATCAAGTTGGTTCCGACTCACAGTGACCCTACGTATGACAGAACAAAACACTGCCCAATCCTGTGCCATCCTCACAATCATTGCTATCTTTGAGCCCACTGTTGCAGCCACTGTGTCAATCTCATTGAGGGTCTCTCTCATTTTCATTGACCCTCAACTTTACCAAGCATGATGTTCTTCTCCAGGGACTGGTGTCTCCTAAGCACATGTCCAAAGCACATGAGACAAAGTCTTGCCATCCTCACTTCTAAGGAGCCTTCTGGCTGTACTTCTTCCAAGATAGATTTGTTCTTCTGGCAGCCCGTGGTGTATTCAATATTCGTCGTCAACACCATAATTCAAATGCATCAATTCTTCTGTTTTCCTTATTCATTGCCCAGTTTTCACATGCATATGAGGCATTTGAAAATACCACAGCCTGGGTCAGGTGCACCTTAGTTTTCAAAGTGACATATTTGCTTTTTAACACTTTAAAGAAGTCTTTTGCAGCAGATTTGCCCAATGCAATATGTTATTAGGGAAGTAACAGGTTACAATTCAGAATCAGGATTAACTTGAAAGTAACAGGAACAACTCAGGAGACAGGATATAGTTCGTCAATCAGGACAGCTTCCAACCAACACAGCTCTCAACTTCTTCTTAACCATGCCCTCAGGCAGGCCTCACTCTCAGCCTCTGCCACTTGATCTGCTTGTGCAAGTGTTGCCGCTCTTTAACTCCACCATTCCACTCCACTAGCAATCTCCTGCCCAAAGGTGCTCAGCTCTCTTACTCTGTGGGTCGAGAAGCACATCACAAGTGTCTCACGGTCCCATGATGCTGTCATCTCGCCATCTTGTGCTATCTCCAGTATTACAGCTCTCTCTGTCTCCTGGGTCTAGGAGGTTTTCAGCACAGGGACCTCGGGTACAAAGGACGTGCTCTGCTTCTAGCTCTTCTTCTTAATGGCAGTGAGGTCCCCCTCAACCTCTGTGGGATTGGTCCTTTTAAACCCAGAAGGATGACAAAACTGACCAATTCCCTAGATAGGCCACAGTCACCTAGTTTGCACAGTAATTCACCAATCCTTACAAGGGATTTTACACACCTTATTTGCATATTAGACTAACCAATCCCTTTGTGAGACTGTGGCCTAGCAAATCATTTTAGCAGAACTACAAACCCAGGGCCAAAAAGGCCATATATAAAGAGAAACTCACTGCACTGCAACAACAGACTTTAGAATCAGACACACTCAAGGTGAATCCTGGGTGTCTGGCCAAGACTAGGTATTTACCCACTAGAGACTCACTCTCTTCATTTGTAAAATGAGATTGTGTTTGGAAATTAAATGAGAGACCGAAGTCAAAATCCTGGATACATGTTTGTTATGGATTGAATTGTGTCCCCCAAAAATGTGTGTCAACTTGGCTAGGCGATGATTCCCAGTATTGTGTGATTGTCCACCATTTTGTCATCTGATGCAATTTTCCCATGTGTTGTAAATCCTACCTCTATGATGTTAATGAGAGAGGATTAGAGGCAGTTATGTCAATGAAGCAGGACTCAATCTACAAGATTAGGTTGTGTCTTAAGTCAATCTCTTTTGAGATACAAAAGAGAGAAGCAAGCAGAGATGGGGGACCTCATAACACCAAGAAACAAGAGCCAGAATAGCACATCCTTTGGACCCAAAGTCCCTGTGCTGAGAAGCTCCTCGATTGGGGAAGATTGATGACAAGGACCCTCCCTCAGAGCTGACAGAAAGAGAAAGCCTTCCCCTGGAGTTGGCACCCTGAATTCAGACTTCTAGCCTACTAGACTATAAGAGAAAAAATTTCTCTTTGTTAAAGCCATCCACTTGTGATATTTCTGTTATAGCAGCCCCAGAAAACTAGGACAATGTTACAAGCTCAAAAAAATGTTCCCTTTTTCCTTCCAAGAGCTTTTTTTACTCTTATTTAACAGGCTATACTGATACAAAAGAAAGAATAATTACCCTTCTATAATTTCTTATACAGAATAACTCTGTGAATTGCTGTCACTGTTTAAATCTTGGGAAAAAGGTGATGTTGTATGAATGTGCTGATGACTGCTTTCCTCCCACCAAAGTTATCAATAAAGCAGCCGCTGATTTTACCTACCCCTAAATTTCTTATGTTTGAATGAGAGTTTAACCTGAATCACTCTGGTTGCAATGGCCACAAAGAGCTAATCTGTAAACTCAGGGTACTGTTCTGATTATAATAGCAGGGGGAGGATTTTTACTTTCGCGTGGAGTGATGGGATTTTGTGCAACCGAATTTGAATTGTAAAACCCATTTCAAACCCACCCTGTTGAAGCACTGGCCCCTGCAGATGGAGGAAGTAAAACAAGGCCCTTAATTTACAGTCAGTGTTATGATGCACAAGGTAACCACAGCTTCCAGGCAAGGAAAGTGGGGACTTGACACAGCAATTTAGAATTTTTATGGTTAGTATCATTTGCTTGTTAATGGGTCTGCTGGCAATCACACTGGGCCAAAAAAGTTGGTGTTAACTTTGCTTTTCCCAAATTTTCACCTTATTTTTTCTCTTGTTCGAACAATCATTGGTTGTTAATAGCTGAAGAGGACTTAAGAGGTCATCTAGTCCAGGAGCAGTAGAGCGGCAGTCTCCAGTGAGAAGTCCGTCTACACACACCAGCAAAGTGGTTCTTTCTTTCTTCTTTTATTCCTCCCTCCTTCCCACCCTTGTTTCCTATTTTTTTTTTTTTTTTTTTGATTTGTTTTGGTGTTGTTACTGTTTCTATTTTTTTCTCTTTTGCTACGAAGGAATGACTTAGAAAGTATAAAATGCCCACATCTTAAGCATACAGC
>NW_004444029.1:4059404-4069480 GCF_000243295.1 Trichechus manatus latirostris
CACTTGTGGTATTTCTGTTGTAGCAGCACTAGATAACTAAGACACCAAGTAATCAAAATAACTCAAAATCACCACTATTCTCACATCTCACCACAGATTAGTTCTGTTTTCAGACTTTGCATAGATGAAATCACACGATATGTAGACTTGTGTGTCTATGAGTAAACCTGCCATGAACACTCTTGTAAGTCTTTTGGGACATGAGCACTCATTTCTGTTGTGTTTCTAGAGGAACTAAATTGCTAGGTTACAGTTTATAGTTTATAACTACGCTTATAACTGCCACATAGTTTTCTAAATTTATTAAACCCATTTATATACTCATCAGCAACACATCAGAGTTCCAGTTGCTCCACCTTCTCACCAATACTTGATAAGGCATTTTCAATAAATTTGAATATGTTTATGGTATTGTGTACCATCTCCAGTCCCTGTAACTCCCCATTGTATTGTACCTAGCCATTTCATACACCCATTTTACCTACATGGCCCTTGAAGGCTTGTCAATTTGCCAACTACTAATCTAATCCAATTTCTCAGGCATCAGATTAGGAAGACTGTCCCAAGAAGTTCACTTGGCTTTCTAACATCACATGGCTGGCGTTAAGTTTAGGCTGAACTTCTAGGCCAGCCCCTTTCCATGGCCCAGCCACCCACAGACACGTAGCCCACTCCAGCTCTGACCTCTATTTCTCAGTTCAGTGCCCCTTGCAAACAGTGTGAGAGAGGAAAGCATGCATTGGATGCTCCGTACTTGGCGACACATCTTGATTTACATCATAGCTTTTCTGCAGCTTCTTTTCTTGAACAATAACCAGGAAGCATAAATTCAGACATACGTGGCAAAGAGGTAGCCTGCATTTGTGACAAAAAGACTAGGCTGGGGATCAGCTGGCCAGCGCTCATTTTCTCAATCCTGTTCCAGAGGGAGGAGCCCATGAACAGTGAGACGAGAACTCTGGTCCTGCCTCCAGGGCTATGTTCCCAGATTCGCAAGATCTTCGTGGAAAAGCACAGTGGTGTACTGGCAGGTATTTCCCTCCTGACCTCCACCTTCTTTATAGGGATAAAGTCCTGCTGACAAGCAAGGGAGGGCATAGACAGTTACCTAGTCAGTATGGCACCATTTGGATGATGGAAAGGCCATGGAGGAAGGCTGAAAAGCAGCTAAGGACCATGACGATGTCTCCTGACTTTGTCCTCAGTTTCCTCATGTGTAAAACGAGGGCTTAGCAGAATTATTTTTAAGATCCCCTCTAGCTTAATAGTTCTGTAAATGGATTAACCATAAATGTAACTTATATAATAGAGGGAAAACATAAAACAAACTCAGAATTTATTTATGAATATCTGGTTTGAGAAACAAAACTTGCTCATACAAAATGGAGGCACCTGTCACCTGACTAACGGGCACTGGGCATTCCTGTCAACTAGTCATTGGCATGGCCTTGGTCTTAGTCTTATTTCATAATCAATTTTCCCCCTTCTCCCTCCTCACCTGCCTTCCAGAAGGACTGGATTAAACAAATTTATGTTTAGTATTTGACAAAAAAAAAGTTTATTTTCCTATAGAGTTACACTGTATCAAAGTGATATATTCCTTACTGGTTTCCTGAGAAATAGGGGATCAGTTATTATGCTATACAAGAGCAAAACTCTGAAAGTAATAAATCAATCTCAAACGAACAATATAAAAAATATTTATGGCATCTGAAATGAAATTAGCATTAGTCATCTTTTCACCAAATGTTTTGCAGCCTATTACTTTTCCCAAATTGCTCTCAAGCAACAGAGTAAAATCTCAGGAAGAGCTTTTGGGAATCCTCGTAACTAAAAGTGCGTGTAAGTTCTGTAAAAAGCTAGAGGAAAATTATTGGGGAGTGTTCGGATTTGTTCTGACAGGATGGAAGCTGCAGAGACACCCAGGACCTACTTAGGAATCAGCTTTCCTCCTTGTCATAAGAGGATTCGTGTTCTCCTTAATTAGAAATTGATCAGAAGCCTAATAAGGCTTGATGAGTGATAGCACCTAGAAAATCCCTTTCCCCACAGGCTGCCCGCTACCCACTCACAAATGCCTTCACCTTGGACTCACTCCGTATGCCCAGCCCACGCCTGAACAGAGGAAGGGAAGATATTCATCTTGTTTTTCTTCGCATTGGTTTTCCCTAAATTTTTAATTTCCAGCAGCAGATCTGATGAGTAGGTCAGAGTAACCAAAATAGCATAAATAATCCTTTCTGTGCAGAGTAAAATGCACAAATTTCAAGATTTACCAGAGGACGTTCACAGGGATTTTTAGAGGGGGAGGAAGGTAAACGTAGGGGAGAGAAATCATTCTGTTTACACCAACAGGTTTGTGATTCACTCACACAGAAGTCCTCGGCCCTCCCCTCAGGGACTGAAACTTGCTTAACAGGTAGAAATGTAGACTGGGTGTGCTAATAAAACAGTGTATAAATCGGTAGGGTGGGAAGATGCTGCTGAGGTGAGCTCAGAGTTTAATAGCTAAGCATGGTGGTGTAAATAATTTCACTGTGTCCTATCTGCCTTTATTGTGCTTATTTTTGATGATTTTCTATATATATTAATCTCTGAAGCTAATTGGGAAAACTCCCTGGGATATGGGTAAACAAGCAAACTTACTACTCTCTAATAGTAAAATAAGATGAAAATCCCACGGAAAAGCAGATCCAGTGAAGAAATCTGACCTATGGGTGCAGAGCACAATGACTTAAAGCAAAACCAAGGCACAGAGAAGTGCACTTGCCAGAATCTTCCGCTTGGGCCAAATGTGGGGTGTGCTCAGGCTGCAGAGTTACCACCAGGGCTTGGGCAGGGGATGTGCCCTGAGCAGGGCAGAGGGCAGACGGGCTCGAGTGAGGTCAGGTGTCAACATCGTTGAGAACAGACACAGATGTGTGTCCAAGTGTTGAGTTGGTCAGGACTTGCTCAGCTGGGGTCAGAGTGATCAACATCAAAGAAGAACAGCCAGACCCCCAAAAGCTCTGTGATAAACTAGGAACCCTGTCTTTCCAAGGATTCTCACTGCTCCATCATTCAGTGCGGCAGTCTACCTGGTGACTCTGCCCTGGGTCATACTCCCTCACAAGAAGGGCCCTGGCCCTAAAGAGTGGTTTTTTTTCATCCACCCAGGTTCCTCTGGGTCTGTGTTGGGGATCAGTGGTCTCCAGGCAGCCTGGAGCCATACCAATGAGGCAGAATCCTTCGAGTCTCCTAAAATTTCCACTATGAGTTTCTTACCCAAGGTAAAAACCAAACCCATTGCTGTGGAATCGATTCCCACTCACAGAGACCCTATAGGACAGAGTAGAACGGCCCCATAAGGCTTCCAAGGCTGTAAATCTTTACCAAAGCAAACTGCCACATCTTTCTTCCACAGAGCAGCTAGTGGGCTCGAACTGCCGACGTTACTGTTCACAGCTGAGCGTTTTAACCACCACACCACCAGGGTTCCTTCTCCCCAAGGTGAGGATTCTAATAACTGAGCTTTTGCCTGCTATTCTGACATAAACCTGAAAACACTTGGAGAGCCATGGGAGCCAGAAACAGCAAAGTATGCAGCTCCAGGGAAAACAGCAATAAGCAGTGGGCTACTGTCTCCTGGAGCCCTGGTGGTGCAGTGGTTAAGCATTTGGCTGCTAACCAAAAGGCTGACAGTTCAAATCCACCAGCTGCTCCTTAGAAAGCCTATGGGGTAGTTCTACTCTGTCCTATAGGGTCCCTATGAGTTGGAATCGACTCGACGGCAATGGGTTTGGCTTTTTTGTTTGTTTGTTTGTTTGGGTACTGTCTCCTGAGTGCCCTATGGGAGAGCGCAACCTGGACCAAGGGCTGAGTCTCAGTTATGGTAGAAAGACACATGGATTCTTCAGTGTCCCAGGAGAGAGTAATAGAGGTCATGCAGTGGCTAGATTAGGGAGGCACACCAAGTGGGTTCACTATAAAACTCAATTTGCATCCCTGAAAGAATATATGTTTTAAAAAATCTTCATGCTTGCAGTAGTGCAGTTTCTGTTTCAAAATATCCCTGTGAAGGGAATATCCACACTAAAGGGAATAAAAGAACTAACCTAAGTGATTTGTAGAGCAGTATTTTAGCTGAATACTTTAAGGGTAAAGATAGCAGGGACTGTACACAAATACTGTACTCTAGTTAGTGAATGTATTTCTGATCGGGGTGTGGGCTGGCAATTCTGGGTCTACTTAAGTGCTTACTAGTGTTGAAGGAAGACCGAAGAGAAGTTGATGCATTTGAATTATGGTATTAGCGATCAATATTGAATGCACACCATGGACTGCCAGAAGAACAAACAAATCTGTCTTGGAAGAAGTACAGCCAGAATGCTCCTTAGAAGCAAGGATGATGAGACTTGGTCTCACGTACTTTGAACATGTTATCAGGGTGGATTAGTCCCTGCAGAAGGACATCATGCTTGGTAAAGTAGAGGGTCAGCGAAAAAGAGGAAGACCCTGAATTAGACGGATTGACACAGTGGCTGCAACAATGGGCTCAAGCATAGCAAAGATTGTGAGGATGGCATGGGACCAGGCAGTGTTTCGTTCTGTTGTACACAGGGTAGCTATGAGTTGGAACCCATTCAACAGCACTTAACAAAATAACGACAACAGCGTTGAATAAGTAAGTAAATAATAAACAATGAAAGCTAGGTTTTTCAACTGTTGAAGAAGTTAAAAATAAGGAAAGGGGAAAGACTAGAACAGACCCTGAGAGCTGGACTGGATCAGAGGATGTGTCAGAGATAGGGCACAGCTTAAGCCCAAACTCTTCCCTACAGCTTTAGACTTCTCTGGGCGTATTTGATGGACTGGTGAAGTGGGACTCCAAAACAGTATTTACATTCTGGATTAAGGAAATTCTGGAAATCTTCATTACTCAGCATACTATTTTCACGGTCTTTGTCATATCTCACACCACCTGAACTATTGCTTGCTCAATAGTTTTCATTACATTGACTTTGAAATCACTCATATTTTTCACTTGCTCTTATCACTATGCTACATAAAATCATCTCCCCTCTCACCAGTGGTCCACATACCACATACAAGGGCCACATAGAGGGGCTGTTGAGTATTAAGAGTCAGAGAAGGGGTGCTGCAAGAAGAAACTAGAAGGACTATTTTTCATACAGCACATCACACACCACACGCATGAGCGCACACACACACGTGCACTCACACACAAACACATGCACATACACACACACCATACGCAAACACATGCACACTCTCATACACATCACACATGGACACATCTCACACACACACGCCACACCGTACACACACGCACTCACACACAGCACACACACACTCACACACATGCATACACAACACACACACACACTTGCCACACACAACACTGTCTCAGACTACACAGAGGAAAACATAGAAGGGGAGTAGCCATTCCTGCCATTCTGATGTAGGAAACACCACAGCCTTGGTGCACTGAGGAACCCAGAAGGCACAATGCAGCTCTGGAAGGCTCAGATTCAGATGAGCAGAAGATGAGGTGGTGGAGCCTGGGTGTGGCAGTGGTAGCAGAGGGTGGAGTGGCGATCGCCCCAGGCAGCAGAGAAAGGCAGGACCAGAGCACGGTCTCCGGAAGCACTAAGGGTTATGAGATGCACAGGCCAGAGAGTCACCATTTGCAGCAGACCCACACTGCTGGCTGGCTGGTGCTCTCAGATATGTGTGCCATGGAGGCTGGAGACTGCGCTGATGGGGGCTGGAGGAGGAAACACCCATACCACAAAGTGGCAGATGAACTTGTATCATGAGTACGCGTCCAATCTCTGTGAGGACTCAAACTTGCCCTTGGTGGCAACGTGGGGTGACTTTACGAGGATGGAGGCCCTGTAGTGAAGCATGGAGATGGAAGCCAGTGAAACCTAACCACACCCACAGAGCAGCTACAAAACACAGTTGTGAGAGTGGCAATCAGCACTGCCCTTCTACAAACGGCTGACAGTGCTCGGTGCGGTTAAGTATGAGTACATCCTTGATTCCATGATGCAAAACAGTTCCTACACAAGCCTAGAGGAGGACATGCTCCTTACAGCGGGGTTGTAGTGGCGTAAATTCGAAGGCAATCTAGGCATCTGTTACTATAATATTGGAGGAAGACTAGGCAGCAATCGGAAGCAGTGAATTACATGTGCATAACAGCCACATGATTAGACATTAAAAACAGAGAGTTGCAGGAAAATAGAAATAAAGGAGTGATAGCTCGCACCTTTGTAGCACTTGCTCTGTGTCAGGCACTGGTGTAAGCACTTTTTTACATATATGAACTCATCTGACCCTTGCAAAACCCCTATAAGGTACGTGCTGTCATTGTCACTGTGTTACATGTGAGGACATTCAAACACAGAGAGATTGAGTGACTTGTCCAAGGTCATATAGCTGAGAAACGTTAAAGGAAAGATCTAGACCCAGGCAGCCTAGCTCTAAAATCTATCTCTTCATCAATCTACAATGCTGCTATCCTCTGTCAAAAGAAATAGGAAGCCACATAGAGCCAAGTGTGTTTTGGTAATTTCAAAACACATAACCACAAACTGGAGTACAAACGCTACAAAGAGACCTACATTTCCAAGAATACATATCAAAAAAAGCAGAGTAAAAAATCCCATTTGGGGTCAAGAGGGTAGGGGTGGGAGTGAAAAATAGAAAGAAAAGAAAAATAGAATGAGACAAAGTAAAGCATGAGTCAGGATCAGGACTCATGAGGACAACTGGGAGTATTAGGAGGGAGCAAGGGGCCAAGGCTGGTCATGTGGGCTCAGAAGGATCCACGCTAAGAAAGACGCAAGAGAAACCTGAGGAGAGTACTGGACTTCCTCATGAATGGATGCACTCAGTGAGTGAAGGGACCTCCTCTCGAATGAATACCTCAGTGACTGAAGAGAACTCCTCATGAATGGATGTGCTCAGTGACTGAAGTGAACTCCTCATGAATGGATGTGCTCAGTGACTGAAGGGACCTCCTCATGAATGGATGTGCTCAGTGACTGAAGGGAACTCCTCATGAATGGATGTGCCCAGTGACTGAACAGAACTCCTCATGAATGGATGAGCTCAGTGACTGAAGAGAACCCCTCATGAATGGATGCGCTCAGTGACTGAAGGGAACTCCTCATGAATGGATGCGCTCAGTGACTGAAGGGAACTCCTCATGAATGGATGCGCTCGGTGACTGAAGGGACCTCCTCTCAAATGGATGCACTCAGTGACTGAAGAGAACTCCTCATCAATGGATGCGCTCAGTGACTGAAGGGAACTCCTCATAAATGGATGCGCTCAGTGACTGAAGAGAACTCTTCATGAATGGGTGCACACAGTGACTGAAGGAAGCATAACTGCAGGAAGGAGAATCTTTTCCCAGATTGGTAATTGCTGTATAATACTGGTTAAAATACTTGTCCATTTATACACCAAAGAAAAATATCCTGACCAAAACATTTAGTTCTCATAATGTCCCAGAGTCTTGTGGTAGAGAAAAAAGTCTCCAGACTCAAATTCAATCTGAAGAGATTTTATTAAGCCAAGAAAGGAAAATCATTAGAATGAGGGAACTGTCAGCGTGTACTGTGCACAGAAGACTAGCAGATCCATTGAGTCACAGTCATGGACTCTCTAATATACTATTACAGAAGGAAGTAAAGTTAAGAAAAATCCTGACTGGTTATTCATCAATACAACTTCGCTGAAGGCAGGATAACAAAAGCAGAATCTTTACAATGATTTGTTTAAAGAGTTTTCGGGTAACTAGCTGCCACTTGGTGATATGTGCTTTCTTGATTAGTTACAGCTTAGTGACTACAGGGGGCTTACAGGAGGGGGGTTAACAGGTCGTTTGCCAGACATTTATTTCAGGAAATGTAGAGGTTACATAAGGCTCCTTGGGAACAACCTGACAGCATTCGCTCTTAGCTAGATTTACAAAGAAAGTATTTTCTTAGATAATAGATAACAGGCAGAATTGCTCTATAATTAATAACCAGCTCAGTCTTCTGGTTCCACGGGTTTTCTACACAAAATGTATCTCAGACACGGACCCAATCTTCGTCCCCTTTACTCTGGCCAAGCACTTCATACATTTTTAGGTTCTCCATGTCAGTCTATACCTTTGACCTTCGACCTTCGACCTTCCAATTCCCTTTATTCTTTGCGTCAAGAATTGAATAACAGCTATCAATCTTTTCTACCTATCATCTGTCAGTTTGTCATACAGTGGTGGCATGCGAGTTGCTGTGATGACGGAAGTTATGCTACCAGTATTTCAAACACCAGCAGGATCACCTATGGCAGACAGGTTTCAGTGGAGCTTCCAGACTAAGACGGAATAGGAAGAAATGCCTGACAATCTACTTCCAAAAATGAGTCAATGAAAAGCTTCTGGATCACAACATAATCCATTGTCATCAAGTCAATTTCAACTCATGCTGTTGTTGTTAGGTGCCTTCAAGTTGGTTCTGATTCATAGCAACCCTATGGACAACAGAAGGAAATACTGCCCAGTCTAGTGCCATCCTCACAATCGTTGCTGTTTGAGCCCATTGTTGCAGCCACTGTGTCAATCCATCTCGTTGAGGGTCTTCCTCTTTACTGCTGACCCTCTACTTTACCAAGCATGATGTCCTTCTCCAAAGATTGGTCCCTCCTAATAATACGTCCAAAGTACATGAGACAAAGTCTCACCATCCTCACTTCTAAGGAGCACTCTGGCTGTACTTCTTCCAAGACAGAATTGTTTTTCTTCTAGCAGTCTATAGTATATTCAATATCTTTGTCAAAACCATAATTAAAAGGCATCAATTCTTCTTTGATCTTCCTTACTCATTGTCCAGCTTTCACATGCATATAAGTTGACTGAAAATACCATGGCTTGCGTCAGGCGCACCTTAGTCCTTAAAGTGACATATTTGCTTTTTAACACTATAAAGAGGTCTTTTGCAGCAGATTCACCCAACGCAATATGTCATTTGATTTCTTGACTGCTGCCTCCATGGGTGTTGATTGTAGATACAAGTAAAATAAAATCCTTGACAATTTCAATCTTCTCTCTGTTCATCATCAAGTTGCTTAATGGTCTAGTTGTGAGGATTTTTGTTTTCTTTATGTTGAGGTGCAATCCATACTGAAGGCTGTAGTCTTTGATCTTCATCAGTAAGTGCTTCAAGTCCTCTTCATTTTCGGCAAGCAAGTTTGTGTTATCTGCATATCACAGGTTGCTAATGAGTCTTCCACCAATCCTGATGCCACGTTCTTCTTCCTATAGTCCAAATTCTCAGATTATTTGCTCAGCATACAAACTAAGTAAGTATGGGGAAAAGATATAACCTTGACACACACCTTTACTGATTTTAAACTACGCAGTAGCCCCTTGTTCTGTTCAAACAACTACATTTTGGTCTATGTACAGGTTCTACATTAGCACAATTAAGTGTTCTGGAACTCCATTATTCACAATGTTATCCATAATTTGCTATGTTCCACAGTCAAATGTCTTTGCATAGTCAATGAAAGACATGTAAACATCTTTCTGGTATTTTTTGTTTTCAGCCAAGATCCATTTGACATCAGCAATGATGTCCCTTGTTCCATGACCTCTTCTGAATCCGGATAGAATTCCTTGTCAATGTACTGCTGCAACCATTTTAGAATTATCTTCAACAAAATTTTCCTTGCCTATGACGTTAATGATATTGTTCGATAACTTCCCCATTCTGTTGGATCACCTTTCTCTGGAATGGGCACAAATCTCTTCTAGCTGGTTGACCAGGTAGCTGTCTTCCAAATTTCTTGGCATAGATGAGAGTGAGTGCTTCCAGCATTGCATCCGTTTTGTTGAAACATTTCAATTGGTATTCTGTTAATTCCTGGAGACTTGTTTTTCACCAGTGCCTTCAGTGCAGCTTGGATTTCTTCCTTCAGTACCATCGGTTCTTGATCATATACTATCTCCTGAAATGTCTGAATGTCGACCAATTCTTTTTGGTATAGTGACTCTGTGTATTCCTTCCATCTTCTTT
>NW_004444029.1:4070767-4072644 GCF_000243295.1 Trichechus manatus latirostris
TCAGATAATGTTCCACTGCTATTCATAAGGTTTTTACTGGCCAGTTTTTTCAGAAATAGACTGCCAGCTCATTCTTCCTAGTCTATCTTAGTCTGGAAGCTCTGCTGAAACCACTCCACCACAGATGACCCTGCTGGTATTTGAAATACCTATGGGATAGCTTCCAGCATCATAGCAACATACAAGCCACCACAGTATGACAAACTGACAAACAAGTAGTGGAACTACCCCATAGGGTTTCCAAGGCTACAATCTTTATGGAAGCTGACTGCCACATCTTTCTACTGTGGAGTAGTCTGGTCGGTTCAAACCACTGACCTTTTGGTTGGCAGCTGAGCGCTTACCCACTGTGCCACCAGGTCTCCTTGATCACAACATACTCTTGTCCAATTACGAACAATCATGAAGATGGTGCAGGACTGGAGAACATCTTGTTATGTTGTACGGAGGGTCATCATGAGTCAGAGCCCATCAATGGCAGCTAACAACAACAACAACATCAATCTTGTATCCAATCCATAACGAATCCATCTGGTAGCAATCAGCTCTACCAAACAAAACTGATGACTAAAGCTGTGAATTTAATATTTACTAATAACTAAAAATTGATGGAAATGTCAAAACAAATCTTGAAAAAATAGATCTGCAAAATTTGACTCAAGAAAATTGGGTACTTTTTATCCACAGGAAATAGCAGACACAAAAGAAAACTGATAGTAGTAGAAATTTTAATCTCTGATATTGGACTAATGGATGAGTTTAATCTTTGTTGTAAAATTTACATGGGAAGTTGTCTTCCAATCTAAATGGTTTCATTAAAATAAAAATAGAATGGAAATTTTTTGAAATGGCTTTACCCTGCTATATAGAAAAGTGATTAAGTAATTTAATTATAGTTAGCTCTAGGAAATTCTTTCTCAATAGAAGTCCATCTATGATGGTTTAGTACTGACTTGATGTATCTCTAATAACAGGAAATCAACCCTTTTAGGGTCAAAACCAGAGCATCAAGTTCTCGTATCCTCTTTACAAGCAGATCCCCCGGCACCAGACTCCACAGCATTTTGGATGTGGGGCAGGGCACATAATCTATCCAAGTCTACTAATAAAGGTACTAGAAAATCCCATTAAAAATTTAGATTTCAGGGAGATCCCTGCTGGCTCAGGAGGGCAGAGGCTTTGTGCAGAAAATGGCTTTGATCTGGGCCTTAAAGGATGGCTAAGATGTTAGCAAGCAGGGACTGTGCATCAGAGAGGTGGCCATTCCAGCCATGGGAACAGCATGAGCAAATGAATGGAAAAGGGAAAATATCAGGCATAATCAAGAAACAAGAAACTGCCCTTTTTGGCCTGATCATAGGAAAGGGATAAAGTGAAAAGAAACCTTTGAAATCCAAGATGCTTTAGGAAACAGTATTAGAAATCATGCACTAGAAGACAGAATCCAATGATGTACTATTGCCCTAAATCTTGTTGTTGGGTGCCTTTGAGTCATTTCTACTCACAGCGACCCCATGTGACAGAGCAGAACTGCCTTATAGGGTTTTCTTAGCTGTAATCTTTACGGGAGCAGATCACCAGGCCTTTCTCCCATAGAGATGCTGGCTGGGTTCGAATCACCAACAACCTTTTGGTTATCAGATGAGCACTTAACCATTGTGCCACCAGGGCTCCCTGCACTAACTTAAGTCCTTATAAAATGCCACACAGGAAAAGAGTTCTTGTAAGGCACTGGTCCTGAGAATTGCTATCCTCTTCCAACACGCAGAATAAACACACTGCTGGGGATCTGTCCTGACTTTGGACTCAGTCCCAGCACAGCAGTTCCTCTGCTTCACTGTGGCTCCCAAGGACTTGGGGCTCCTGTGGGTCTCATC
>NW_004444029.1:4073703-4075002 GCF_000243295.1 Trichechus manatus latirostris
TCTACTCCCAGCAATCCCTCTTTCTTCTCTTTCCTCTCCTGTCTCATAAAAGATCCTTTTTGACCCCCAGCTTCTACAGCATTCTATTTCTCTGACTCCTTTGTCATACCCAAATGCTTGGTTTTCCCTTGCAGCTATCTTATTGGGACCAAAGAGACCTCCCTCTTCTAGATGAGGTTTTACAGCAATGAGTCGACCTGAGCAGGATGATGTGGTAGAGATCTGGGTTGCTGGGGGCATCGTGAAGGCATGAGGCACTTGGAGAAGGAGGTAAGGGGAAGACGACCAACTCTTGAATGGTTTTGCTCAGAGACACAGGCGACACCTATGCTCCCCACCCCAAGAGAGTCATGCCCCACAACCATCATTTAGGTATCAATCTAATCTCAATATCACCTGAGTCCACATAAAGGTGAATCTGGGGGAAGCAGGAGAAGGAGACAGGGCAATGGTCAGCAGTAAAAGAGAGAGGTCAACAAGAGAGAGCCATGGATGATGATGAAGACGGGGACCTACTTTAAAACAGCTATCTTAGGAGGCTCTGACCACTCTCATACCAAAATATCATTGGATTATGTCGGGGATGCCAGTAGAAATGAGGTGAAAACAGAGAGAAAAACACGTACTAAAATGAAAAAGGACTTTCTTAGAACTGACGGAGTTGCAGGGCTACTCACTATTAAGTTATTTTTTCATTTAAAAAAAATAAGTTAAACATTAGTGTGCAATTTCTGTAACTTGGCTGACTCCTTTGCCACTGGCAAAGCTACCACAGATCCACAATAGGAAGATTATTCCTCGGTGGACCTTGTCCACGCCCATGAATCCTCAGTGAGACAAGACAATCATGGCACTTTGGGGATCTGACTCCCTGCTTAGCTGGCCATCAGCCAAGGCTGGAGACTCTCCACTCCACTCCTCCCAGGCTTATACCCGAATTGTAACATCACAGCTTCAGGCACAAAACTGCCGTACTACAAGCTGTTTGACAGTTATAGGCGTGGGTCAAATACAAAACATTTGACAACTGGTACAGGCACCCACAGGTCAGAAGTCACTCAGCCACAAGTGATCACCACCACTAAACCAGGGTGGGGTGAATGAATATCAGCCCAGTTCTTGGGGACAACCAATTTTGGAGATCCTACATACTCGGCTGCTAACCAAAAGGTTGGAGGTTTGAATCAACCCAGAGGCACCTTGGAAGAAAGGCCTGGTGATCTACTTCTGAAAAAATCAGCCACTGAAAACCCTATGGAGCTCAGTTCTACTCTGACACACACGGGACTGCCATGAGTC
>NW_004444029.1:4077381-4079126 GCF_000243295.1 Trichechus manatus latirostris
GTTGAAGCTCCCCTTAGTAAAACACTTCTAGTTTCAAAACCTCAGTGTCCTGAAGAAGAGAAGTTCATGGAGAGTAAAGGCTTTGCACAGGATAATGCAACTATTTAGACTTAGCTCTAAGGCTGTAACTTGGGTTCCCTGACTATTAATCCAGTACTCTACCAACTTCAGCAATGTGCATCTTCCATTATTTCGCCTCAAACCATCCATCACTTCAGTATAGTGCAATGGAAAGACCATGGATTTTAAACACAAGCAGATACGTGTTTGAATTCCAGGTCTCCCACTTGAGCAAACGACACAGGATTGCTTATAAAATGGAGATAATAATCTTTCATTCATGGGGCAGAAGTCAGTATTATATATAACGTAAGCAGACTTGCTTATCATGGAACTAGACACAGAGTAGTGCTTCAAAAATGGCCCCCGGCCTTCCAACACACACATGGAAGAAACTACCTTCCTGTGCTCAGGTGCTACACGGTGATGGTAGCATATCCCACCACCATCAGCTCTTAGATGGCCAGCCCTCTGAGCGATACAATAACGCTTTACATGTGCATAGCCCTCTCCTGCCCCCAAACCACACTTGCATAAGTTATCACATTTGCTACAATACTATGAGGCAGGCAGGGCCAGTAGAATCACCACGTGCAAAAGCCACTGTAACACACTTTATGTTTTCCAAAGCACTCCTATACACATTGCCTCATGCGATGATCACAAGAACTTGGCAAGGCAGGAAGCACAGATATCCTTATCTTCACTTGCCAGGTGAGGAATCAGAGTCGAGCAGAGAGATCAGGTCAATTTTATCGGAATAAAAAGTTAACCTGACAGTGGTTCTCAAAAACTTTTTTTTTTTTTAATTTAAAAAAATAAAAGAAATCTCTGCCTTGATTTCAAATGCAGCTTTATTCTGAAGCTTTGGGGGGAGAAAACTATATCCCACAGTTAGGACAAGACACCAATTAATCTTTCCTACATACAGACCAAGAAAGTCCCCACTTCACTGCGCCAGCAGGTATCAGAGGGGTCACACACCACGGGAACCGGGGCTCAGCGACTGTCTAACCGATTTCCCTTTTCGCACCACCAGCTCTTCTCTGAGAGGGCGCAGACGGGCACATCTGTGACGGTGGAGACTGCCGGCCATCCCACCACTCTGCGCCCCCTCTTGCTGCTTCCCCAGGGTGCACATCAGCAGGGTTGGACCACCACACCTCAGCGGTGGGGTCATTGAGCTAGACGGGGCTCTCTTCCCTACAACTTACCGACGCTCCGTTCACCGGTGCCGGAAACCCACCTCTAGAAACTCCCTCAGAGTTAGGGATGCTTTGGGTTGCCTGTGCCCATTTTCCTCAAAAACAAAAATAAAGAGGGCTAAGTGGCCTTGGTTCACTGGTGCAATGATGGCATACGCCATGTCTCCAGGATTCCTTGGCCTTTCTTCATGGTCACATGGTCGCTGCTGCAACTACAACCCTCATAAGCCTCTCAAGACAGGAAAGGCGGTGCCTGCAAGCATTCGCCTGAGCTTGCTCTTGCGCTGTACCCTGGCGGCCCTCACTGGAACCCCTCTGCCGTCGCTAATCCCAGGGGAGTAAAGTCTACACATTAGGGCACTGGGAACCCGCTGTCTTTTGATTTCCCCCTGCTACTTTTCCTTTTCAGAGTCAAAAGAGAATAAGAAAATGAGAAAAGATCATGAGTCCCCCTTCCTTCTCTAACAAAGCCCATCGGCA
>NW_004444029.1:4080181-4081568 GCF_000243295.1 Trichechus manatus latirostris
TAATGAATAGAATACTAAATTGAAATATATTCCCAATAATGCTTTCTCTGAAAAACAGAATTAGAAGTGATTTTCATTTTTTTCTTTCTTCCTTCCTTCCTTTTTTCTTCCTCTTTCTTTTTCTTGTCTACATCTCTTACATTTTTAATAAATACAAATTACTTTTATCATCAGATAAAAATGAATGATAAAACAACTTTGAAAACAAAATGGATTATGAATGACAATCACCATGTGAGGACCCACTAGATTCAAGTTACTGGACTAGGAAGTTGGGGATCGCTAACAGGGTTCTCTGAGGGAGCATCACAGGCAATGGTGTGGGCCAAGCAGCAGGGGAGCCCTGGATAGAGGCCTTACTTTACACCTGTTCTCTGTCATGCTGCTGAGACCCAGAAATATGCTGCCCTTCTCTGAATATAAATCTGAGTATCTTCTCCTGCTGACCTGGGGTGATGGCCATAAATGAACTAATAGCCTCACGCCCTGGATAAAAGCAGGTCACCTTGGACAACTGAAATACATGCTTGCACTACACACGGCTGTGTGGTCTGAATTCAGGCTTCCCACATATAGTACATTAGCCCAAAACACTAGTGAAAAAACTGATTCAAAAAAGATAAACCATATGAGAGCCAACCCGTTTCAGCTTCCTAAGAGCCCTTACCTGTGAAAGAGAGAACACCCTTTGAAGATGATTCTCTCAGGTGAGTAGAGATGATTACAAAATATAAGATGAAGTTCAAATCCATATTATTGTTAGGTGCCATCTTTTTAGTATAGTGACTCTGTGTATTCCATCTTCTTTTGATGCTTCCTGCATTGTTTAATATTTTCCCCCATAGAATCCTTCAGTATTGCAACTCGAGGCTTAAGTTTTTTCTTCAGTTCTTTCAGCTTGAGAAATGCTGAGCGTGTTCTTCCCTTTTGGTTTTCTTACTCCAGCTCTTTGCACATGTCATCATAATACTTTATGTTGTCCTCTGGAGCCACTCTTTGAAATCTTCTGTTCAGCTCTTTGACTTCAGCATTTCTTCCATTTGCCTTAGCTGCTCAATGTTCAAGAGCAAGTTTCAGAGTCTCTTCTGACATCCCTTTGGATTTTTTCTCTCTCTTGTGTTTTTAATGACCTCTTGCTTTCTTCATGGATGATGTCATTGATGTCATTCCACAACTCATCTGGTCTTCAGTCATTAGCGTTCAACACGTCAAATCTATTCTTGAGATGGTCTCTAAATTCAGGCAGGATATACTCAAGGTCATACTTTGGCTCTTGTGGACTTGTTCTAATTTTCTTCAGCTCCAACTTGAACTTACATATGAGCAATTGATGGTCTGTTCTGCAGTCAGCCCCTGGCCTTGATCTGACTGATGGTATTGAGCTTTT
>NW_004444029.1:4098722-4099532 GCF_000243295.1 Trichechus manatus latirostris
CCATTAAGCACAATAGAAGCAGGAGGGTGGAAATAAAGAGACAAGGATTCTAACTCCAGTTTTGCCACTGACTGTGAATTTTCTTCTTTAAAACAGGCATAAGAACTCCCGCTCTGCCGGGAGAAACAAGCAGCGAGGTGAAAGTTTTGTAAGGAAGGAACTTGCAGATTACACTGGTAATTATTAAAATCTTCTGAGGCCTCTTCTTTCTTTGTCTCTGCTTCTCCTTTTCCTTGTGTGAAGAGCTTGTCTGGAGCAGAGGACGCACAGACTACAGCCAGATTGAGAGCTGGTTTACAGGGAAGGTTTACAAGCTTATGTCTAACCAGGGACTGACTCAGGCACTGATGACCTCCTGCCTGAGACAATTTCTCCCTTTCCACCCAGTTACTTTCTTGAAGAGTACAGTTACAATCACCTGAGAGATCACCTGGAGGTCTTTGACTATTTGCTCCTTCTGAGAAGTCTCTCGTTTTGTTCCTGGGTTTGTACTGAGCTCATGGAGGGCTTGAACCACCAGCCAGAATTAACAGTATGCATGGAGATAAGCCACACACCTCATAGGAAGCAATGGATAATTATGAAACCCTAACATGTATGCAAGGAGCCCTGGTGATGCAATGGTTAAGCGCTGGGCTGCTAACCAAAAGGTCGGAAGTTCAAGTGTGCCTCTCAGCTCAAGGAGACACAAGGGACTAAATGGGCAGCTTCTGTCCGGAGGTGAGATGGGAAGGCAGAGAGAGTTAGGAGCTGGTTGAATGGACATGGGGAATCAGGGGTGGAAAGGAGGAGTGTGCTGTCACAGTATGG
>NW_004444029.1:4100675-4108270 GCF_000243295.1 Trichechus manatus latirostris
AGCTTGAGAAGACAAAGTAAAATATTATAATGAAATATGCAAAGACCTGGAATTAGAAACCAAAAGGGAAGAACACACTTGGCATTTATCATGTTGAAAAAACTGAAGAAAGAATTCAAGTCTCAAGTTGCAATATTGAAGGATTCTATGGGCAAAATGTTGAAGGATGCAGAAAGCATCAAAAGAAGATGGAAGGAATACACAGAGTCACTGTACCAAAAAGAACTGGTTGACATTCAACCATTTCAAAGGTAGCATATGATCAAGAACCAATGGTACTAAAGGAAGAAGTTCAAGCTGCACAGAAGGCACTGGTGAAAAACAAGGCTCCAGAAATTGACAGAATATCAATTGAGATGTTTCAACAAACGGATGCAATGCTGGAAGCACTCACTCATCTATGCCAAGAAATTTGGAAGACAGCTACCTGGCCAACCGATTGGAACAGATCTATATTTGTGCCTATTCCAAAGAAAAGTGATTCAACAGAATGCAGAAATTATCGACCGATATCATTAGTATCACATGTAAATAAAATTATGCTGAAGATAAATCAAAAACAGTTGTAGCAGTACATTGATACGGAACTGCCAGAAATTCAAGCTGGATTCAGAAGAGGACATGGAACAAGGGATATCACTGCTAATGTCATATGGATCTTGGCTGGAAGCAAAGAATACCAGAAAGATGTTTACCTGTGTTTTACTGACTATGCAAAGGCATTCAACTATGTGGATCATAACAAATCATGGATAACACTGCAAAAAATGGAAATTCCAGAACACTTAATCGTGCTCATAAGGAACCTGTACATAGACCAACAGGCAGTCATCCAAACAGAACAACGGGATACCAAAAAAACCAAACCTGTTGCTGTCGAGTTGGTTCTGACTCATAGCGACCCCACAGGACAGAGTAGAACTGCCCCATCCGGTGTCTAAGGAGCACCTGATGGATCTGAACTGCCGACCTTTTGGTTAGCAGCCATAGCTCTTGACCACTATGCCACAAGGGTGGATACTGCTTGTAAAATCAGGAAAGGTTTGCGTCAGGATTTTATCTTTCACATACTTATTCGACCTGTATGCTGAGCAAATAATCTGAGAAGCCGGACTAGAACGGGGCATCAGGATTGGAAAAAGATTCATTAACAACCTGAGTTATCCAGAAGACACAACCTTGCTTGCTGAAAGTGAAGAAGACTTGAAGCACTAACTGATAAAGATCAAAGACCACAGCCTTCAGTATGGACTGCACCTCAACATAAAGAAAACAAAAATCCTCAAAACTGGACCAATAAGCTACAACATGATAAATGGAGAAAAGATTGACCTTGTCAAGGATTTCATTTTACTTGGATCCACATTCAATGCCCATGGAAGCAGCAGTCAAGAAATCAAATCACATATTGCACTGGGCAAATCTGCTGCAATATTCTGTAGGAAGACTCTCAATGAGATGGATTGATACAGTGGCTTCTCAAACATAGCAAAGATTGCAAGGATGGCCCAGAACCAGGCAGTGTTTCAGTCTGTTGCACACAGGGTCAGGATAAGCTGTACAGTTTAAGGGTCAAGGTTCCAGAATGCCTGCTGCTTGGAGAGGTCAAACAAAAGTACTGGCTTTTAGACCTTCCTGGCCTGACTTGAGACAAATATCTTGACCAGCCACTGTGGCCAAGGGGATGTGATATGTTCTTGGCTTAAGTCAGTGAGGTTCTAACCTAGGAGCGGACACCAGGGTCCATTGCACTTAAATCACAGGGCTAGAAAATGTGAGGCACGTTAGGAAAGGAGACAAGGACGCTAGATTCTGGAGACATCCAAGAACTATCCTATTTTGTATCACTTCAGTTACCACAAGCATTTATTGTGCAGTCAGAACACGCTAGGCAGTGTGCTAGGTGCTGGAGCTGGGGAAGATTTGGGATGTGATGCAAGGACTGTGCAAGACATAAAGATGGATATGACATGGTCCCTGCTGTTAAGGAACTTAACGCTCTATTTGGAGAAACAGGCATGTAGATAATTTCCTTAGGAAACGACCTCAGGTGGTGACAAGCTTGGGTACTTGATACAGCCACTGCAGGTGATGTGGGATGGGTTGGCCATGAACCTCAGTCCCCTCTCTGCTTTCATGCCCGTGATCCCACACCCTCTGTGCCAAAGTGCTCCTAGTACTCCTACTCAGTATGGTTCGACAAGGCAGGACCCTTCCAGACCTCTGTGAAACTGTGACATGGAGACAGGGAAAGAGCAAACATGCTCATTTTAAACGATTAAAGGTTTTACGAAACCAGCGACTGCCAAGGATAACTGTACTCATTTAGTTAAATCATCTCCCATGTTTTCGTTCACAGTTTTCTTTAAATTTAATTCAAACATCTGTCATTCTTTCACCAGCATTATAACTTGCCTGTCTCCCCTCCTGCCGATGGTATTTTTAAGCAACGACAAAATGACATTAAAAATTCAATCAAAACATCTATATTTGCATCGCTATTTGAGTAAAAATATGTATTAGCTGTGAAGAATCACCTTTTCCTCCAGCATGAGAAACAATGGTGGAACCTGTCATCAAGGTTCACAGGGCTTCTCTTCAAATATCCAGTCTTCTCATGCTTTACAAAGTCGCATTTTCTGTGGCTGAAGCACAGTCAAGCGACGTGGTTATCCCATAAACTGCTGAGTGCTAACAGTGCTCTAAGATTTTTTTTTTAAATATATTATAAACTACCTATTATAAGAACAAACCCCCATCTGTCAGTTTGTCATACTCCACTGGCTTGTGTGTTGCTGTGATGCTAGAAGCTGCGCCATCAGTATTGCAAATACCAGCAGGGTGGCCCATGTTGGATGAGTTTTAGTGTAGCTTACAGACTAAGACAGACTAGGAAGAAAGGCCTGACAGCCTACTTCCAAAAATTAGTCAGTGGAAACCCTATGGATCATAACCAAACATTGTCTGATATAGTGCTGGAAGATGAGCCCCCTCCATTGGAAGACACTGAAAATACACAGTGGTCCCAACAATGGACTGGAGCACACGAACAATGGTGAAGATGGCTCAGGACCAGGCAATGTTTCACTCTGTCATACACGGAGTCGCCCTGAGTCGGAGTCTACCCAACAACCATAACATTATAAGAAACCTGGTGAACAGGGCTCTCCAATATTAGAAGGGACCTGAACTTCCTTACTGCCTCCTAGTGCCCGTGTTCAGGATTGAACGAGAGACTATATCGCTACTGGTAAAGCCGTTTTAAACAGGAAAATAGAGATGAAATGAGTCCCTGAGAATGAGTAAGTATAACCATCCTAAGAAATCCTCTTAAGGAAGGGAAGCGCTTACAGTGTTATCTGGGTTGAGAACATGTAGGACGTTGACTACACGGTCAAGCACAGGAAGGGAAGGGATGGCGATGGAGACATCTGTGTGTCTGCTCTCATCGTTGGAGCACAGGATAAGGCTTTCTCCTTTCTGCTTCCACATGTCCAGCCATGCATGCGTATGCTTCGACTGCCTAATGCAGGAAGCCAGTAAACTCCTACACATGTGGCTCTGAGGCTTTTGGAATTCATGTAAGCTGGCCATTCATGGCAAGATTGCTGTTAGTAGAAGACAAGCAGTGGAAACAAACTAAAATGCACAGTCCTCTTTGTCCTCTTAACTCTGACACGTGGAATACAGAGTGACTTGCTCTCATTTCCCTGTTGTTTTGTCTAAGCTCATAGCAGTGACGTGGCCACTGTATGTTCTTCCCATCCACAGCCCAAAGTACCTAGCACCTCTCCCTACAGAAATGCCAGTCTTACACGGCCACATTTGTATCTAGGTTCTGGGAGACGCCAAGACATGCCCGATGCTGTGCAGAGAAAGTGTCCTCATGCACTTGTGACATCTTGCTAAAGCTGAAGTCTATGTCACATGCAAAATCCTTCTCCTCGCTTCACCCTGAGAATGAATGACACCTCTGGTCCTTCCTCAGGATCTCTAGTTTAGTTAGATCCCACCATCCTATAAGCAGAGAATTTAAGCAGCTTCTGGAGGAGACACTCTCTCTTTTGATAGGCTCTCCACTTTGATGGATTATTTGGAATGAAGTATGTTAGTAGCCAACAGTAGTTTAATAACAGTTTTCTAGAGAAGAACTATTTCTTCGGAAAATAATAACAGTGTTTAAGTATATTTAAACAGAACTCTTCAGTGCTGTAACCAAAAGCACTCTCAGGCAACTACAAAACAGTAGCCTTTTAATGTTCCTCACAAACACCTGGCTGCCTACCTCATCACACGTAAGATTCTGCCTCCCTGCCAGTCCTATGAGAATCCTTGGTATTCCCCCCATTGTATGAATTGTCGTCGTTGTTAGGTGCCCTCGGTTCTGACTCATAGTGACCCTATTTACAACAGTGCTTCAGCCCATTGTTGCAGCCACTGTGCAGATGGCAGTGAATTAGCAGTTTAACTCTATTTCTAAGTATTTGTCAGACCATAGTAAGAAATAGCACCCACATGAAGTTTCTGGGAGCCCAGACAATACCAAAATGTCTTTGTTCCTTATAGTAAAAGGGAGTAATTTTACTTGTATTAAAGGTCATAATGCGACAGATGTGTGCATCAGCTTCTCTGCTAAGCTAGGCATTGGCATATATGTCCACGGGCCTGATTACATGACATCTATTTTTTTTTTTTATTTCTACTTTTTCTTTTGTGGTGTTGTTGTTGTTTCAAATTCTACTTATTTTTTCAGGGGTTTGTTATTGTGGTATTTCCTTTTATAGGTTTATTTCACACAATTTGTGGCCCTTTCCATTTTTTGAGCACTTGATTTTTATCTGTTATTTTATCTACATAAATTCAAAGCTTATTTTTAAAGCAAGGCAATTTCTCAGAGATCTCTAATTGATATATGAAGAAACAGGTTTGATCTCTTGATAAGTTTATCTCAAAACTTGACTAGATCTCCAATTTACATGCCTATAGTTGTCTATAGCTTAACATTATTCTTTGTGAGGCTGGGCTTCTAAATGAACAAAATTATTCTATCTTCCTTAACTCTATCTTCAGGGAGCCCTGGTGGTTCAGCAGTTAAAGCGCTCGGCTGCTAACCAAAAGGTCAGCGGTGAACCCACCAGCCACTCTGCGAGAGAAAGATGTGGCAGCCTGCTTTCGTAAAGATTACAGCCTTGGAAACCCTATAGGGCAGTTCTACTCAATCCTGTAGCATCACTATGAGTCGGAATCCACTCGAAGGCAATGGGGTGAGTAACTGTCTTCTTCTGTGGTGTTGTAGAACTGGTGCAGGCCCTGAGGTCATACCTGAGCTTGAATTTAGGCTCTATTGCTTACTAATGGTGTGATCTTAAACAAGCTACTTAACCTCTCTGAACCTCAGTTCTTTCATTAAAAAAAAAAAAATGGATCTAGTGGCACGTACCTTTACAGGATTTTTAGCGTCAAGTAATATGACTTATGGAAAACATTTTGTATGTTGTCTAGCAAAAACATATTAACATAATTAAATAATCATCCTGTTTTACATGCCCACTGCTTTAGGCTCACGTGGAAGGATGGAGACGGTATCTTCTCCCTTCAGGAGAGTCACAGGTATTTTGTTCCTAAGTCCTATGCCCTCCCAACCAGCAAGGAAGGCAAGCAGATTATGTCGTGGTTCCAGGGCCTAAAGCCTGGCTGCTTAAGATAAATCAAGCACCTGCTGATTAGCCAATAGGTTCTATAGCGGGAGAAAGGCCCAGATGAAATGCTGGTGCTTGTTTTGGTTTTGGGGAGGAAGGCAGGATGAAGAGGAAAAGGCATCCAGGCCTCGGAGGGGTGCCTGGGGTCGGAAGGAGAAGGCTACGGGAACTCGGAGCATGAAGCCTGCTCCAGGCAGCACTTCAGAGACAGAAGGGTCCCAGGATTGCCATGGGGTGGCCCATGGCTGGGCTGCTTAGGGAGACTGAGGCAGGCCCAGGCCCATGCTGAGTGACAGAAGCTTCTGCCCTGCCCTCCACAGAAGACCTCCACACCTGAGTACGGGGACAGCGAGACCATGGTGCCAGCGATGGCGGACCACCTGCTCACTCCCAGCTCACAGGGTAACCAAAAGGACCTCAGCCTTGGTGGCAGCCTCAGCCCAAACGACTAGGGAGTTAGAAAGTGAGGGGCTTGTAAAAGTCCAGAAGATCTCGTGATCCCAAAGGCAAGAATAGCACATCACCAAAACAGCACCTGATGTTGCACTTCTGGTCAATTTTTTTCTTGTGGGGGATGGGAGGGGGCCATCTTGAGCTTTTTCTAATTAAGGCAAAAAAGAAACAAAAGCGTGGCATCCTTACACTCCAAGTGATGCCCAGCGATTCACAGCTTTTGCACGTGTCCAAAGAAAGGAGCACGCCTTAGCCAGTCTGGAACCAGAAAAGCCCGCACACTACTCTAGCAACAGCATTGAAACCACAGACACTGACACGCTGTTGTTATTAGTTCACCTTCTGAGCTCCATCTTCAGATAAAACCCCGTGCTTTAGAAAAGGGGCATAAGCCACGGAAGCCTGATCCACGGCGTTCTCTCCTCCCATCGCCCTTTTCCTGCTTCTCGCTCTGCCCTTTCTTCCGGTTCTCCTTTGTTGTTTCAATTTCCTTCTCTTCTCTCCTTGCACCACGTCCCAGCTGTTTCTCAGTCTCTCCCCTTCCCCTCTTACCTCTCTTACTTTAACTTCCACCTTGTTGTTGTTGTCGTTAGGTGTCACTGAGTCGCTTCCGACTCACAGCGACCCTATGTAGCACAAAACAAAACACTGCTCAGTCCTGCGCCATGCTCACAGTCGTTGTTATGCTTGAGCCCATTGCTGCAGCCACTATGTCAATCTATGATGTCCTTCTGCAGGGACTGATCCCTTCTGGCCACATGTCCGAAGTATGTAAGACGTAGTCTCACCATCCTTGCTTCTAAGGAGCATTCTGGTCGTACTTCTTCCAAGACAGATTTGTTCATTCTTTTGACAGTCCATGGTATAGTCAATATTCTTTGCCAACAGCATAATTCAAAGCCGTCAATTTTTCTTCAGTCTTCCTTATTCATCATCCAGCTTTCACATGCATATAAGGTGACTGAAAATACCACTGCTTGGGTCAGACACACCTTAGTCTTCAAGGTGATATCTTTGATTTCAACACTTTAAAGAGGTCTTTTGCAGCAAATTTGCCAAATGCAATGCGTCGTTTGATTTGTTGACTGCTGCTTCCATGGGTGTTGATTGTGGATCCAAGTAAAATGAAATCCTTGACAACTTCAATGTTTTCATCATTTATCATGATGTCGCTTATTGGTCCAGTTGTGAGGATTTTTGTCTTCTTTATGTTGAGGTGTAATCCATACTGAACGCTGTGGTCTTTTATCACCATCAGTAAGTGCTTCAAGTCCCCTTCACTTTCATCAAGCAAGGTTGTGTCACCTGCATGCAGGCTGTTAATGAGTCTTCCTCCAATCCTGATGTCCCTTTCTTCTTCATATAGTCCAGCTTCTCGGATTATTTGCTCAGCATACAGATTGAATAGGTATGGTGAAAGAATGCAACCCTAATACACATCTT
>NW_004444029.1:4109403-4119315 GCF_000243295.1 Trichechus manatus latirostris
TATGAGCAATTGATGGTCTGTTCCACAGTCGGCCCCTGGCCTTGTTCTGACTGATGATTTTGAGCTTTTCCACTGTCTCTTTCCACAGATGTAGTCGATTTGATTCCTGTGTATTCCATCTGGTGAGGTCCATGTGTATAGTCACCGTTTACGTTGGTGAAAAAAGGTATTTGCAATGAAGAAGTTGTTGGTCTTGCAAAATTCTATCATGCGATCTCCAACAATGTTACTATCACCAAGGCCATATTTTCCAACTACTGTTCCTTCTTGTTTGTTTCCAACTTTCGCATACCAATTACCCGTAATTATCAATACATCCTAATTGCATGTTAGATCAATTTCAGACTGCAGAAGTTGGTAAAAATCTTCAGTTTCTTCATCTTTGGCCTTAGTGGTTGGTGCATAAAATTTGAATAATAGTATTAACTGGTCTTCCTTGTAGGCGTATGGATAGTATCCTATCACTGACAGCATGGTACTTCAGGATAGATCTTGAAATGTTCTTTTTGATAATAAATGCAACATCATTCCTCTTCAAGTTGTCGTTCCTGGCATAGCTTCCAGCACCACGGCAACACACAAGCTCCCACAGTACAACAACCTGACAGATACGTGGGGGACTTCCACCATATTCCCTCCTTATCCACTTCCCACTCACCTGTCCACCTCTTTGTTTCTCCTCCCCGCCTTTGCCATTAACTCCACGCCATCCCCCCATCTTAAACTGACTTCTTCAAAATAAAAATTTTCTTTAAATAGAATCAACCATCTAGAACTATGTTCCTTTCATTCGTCCACAAGAGAATCTCACCTCTCAGACCATAAGTGGGATGTTTCCAATTGAAACATTGAAGCACTTGATGTCCTATATTCTGGACAATGACTCTGAAATCTGCATATGTCTTTGAATAAAACTATATACTTAAATAAAAAGTAACTAAAATGTCTATGAATTTTTTTTTCAATAGCTTATCTTCCAGCCCAAAAAAAAAGTCATCATCACTGGTAACAGAAAAGGTTCTCTGGGGCTGAACTTAAGAAGTTGAAAAGACGGACAGATTCAGATCAAGTGTCTTCTGAAGCAAAACCATAACACCTCAGCGTAATAAGAGTCTATATTAAAATAACTGAAGTAGAAAAAGTATATGTAATATTCCTCCTACCAAAGTAATTATGACTTACAATTTCTCTTCCTCCTGTAGCTTCAGCCCTGACCTTGTTCGCCCTTGGAACTTCTGTTCCAGAGGCAGAAAGAGCATTGCGTGGGCTGCAGGGAACAGCAGGGCCCTTGACTTCTTATTACGGTACAGATTTGAATAGATGGACAAAGTGCTTCCTTTTGCTCTTTTAGGGACTGGCATTATTCTTCTGAGAGGCTGATCAACCCAAACAGTAGCCTGTTTATGTCCTGCAGTGTACTTTTCACCTTGGATCTTTCAAACAAATGCCTAAACAAACACAAAATACATTTGCTCATAAACACAGTGAGTCCCTGTAAACAGAAAGAAAATTCCAAAAGAGGGATGGTTTGAGCAGAAGAGGAGCTGTGAGAGAGGAAGTCTTACGCATTCCTCTTCATGATCCTTTTTTTTTTTTTCCAGACAAGGAATATGATCATGACGACCTCGTAATTAGGTAAGAGGAAGCAATCTCCTGTCTTTGTGAAACCTGAAGAGGCCTTTCTGACGTTCAAAATGTTGTCATCCTGGGCCTCGTTAATGTTTGAAGGTTCACAGTTGGATAAGCCTTCTTGTCTTCTGTTATCTGAATATAAGACTGAGAGAAGAAATACCATAGCACTCATCTATGTGAATGAACAAAGCAGATCCCATTTGAGCTGAGACGTAAAGAAAATCTGAGGACTGACCGTTTATGCCAGCTTCTCCAGTAGAAATATAATGGGAGCCACATAAGCAGTTTTAACTTGTCTAGTAGCCACATTAAAAAAAAAAAAAGTAAAAAGAAACAGGTAAAATTAATTTTATTAGTACATTTTATTTAGCACAACATAGGCAAAATATTATCATTCCAACATGTAATAAATATAAGATTGGTGATGAGCTGTTTTACATTTTTCCCCTACCACATCTTTGAAATCTGGCATGCATTTTACACTTATAGCCTATTACGGATTGAATTGTGTCCTCAAAAAAACATATGTTGAAATCCTAACCCCTATAGGGTTGCTATGAGTCAGAATCGACTTGACGGCAATGGGTTTTTATACTTGTGAAGGAGCCCTTGAGGCTCAGTGGTTAAGATCTCAGGCTGCTAATCAAAAGGTAAGCAGTTCGAATCCACTAGCCGCTCCTTGGAAACCCTATGGGACAGTTCTACTCTGTCCTATTGGGTCGCTATGAGTCAGACTCGACTCTACAGCAACAGGTTTGGGTTTATACCTATGAAAAGAGCCCTGGTGACACAATGGTTTAAGGGCTTGGCTGCTAACCAGAAAGTTGGTGGTTCAAATCTACCAGCTGCTCTTCAGGAGAAAGATGTGGCAGTCTCCTTCCATAAAGATTACAGCCTCGGAAACCCTATGGGGTAGTTCTATTCTGTCCTACAGGGTTGCTATGAGTCAGAATCGACTCGACGGCAACAGGTTTGATTTTTTGGCTTTTTGATGTTAGTGAAGTCATACAGAGTAGGGTGGGTCCTAAGTCTAATCCCCCGAGTGGTGTCTTATAAAAAGGGAAAACAGACACTGAGAGGGACACATACAGGGGAAGAAACTATGTGAGGAGCCACCTACAATCCAAGGAACACCAAGAAACACCAGGGCTACAGACAACGAGGGGCCTCCCCTAGTGCTGATGCCTTGATTGTACTTCTAACCTCCAAAGCTGTGAGACAATGAATTCCTCTTTTTATAGCCATCCATGTGTGGTACTTGTAATGGCAGCTGCAGGAAAATAAGGTACTGCCGTTTCGGTGGAGCAGCTCATTTCAAATTAGCCCTATTTCACGTGCTCATGTGCTCAACAGTCACGTGTCACCAGTGGCAGCTCAGCACCACGCTCCACCCTCAGTCCTTCACATTTTCCTTCTCAAACACAATATTTCCACATGTTTTTCTCTTTCCCCTACACCAAGAATCATTCATTTAATTGTTGAGAGGGTTCAAAATGCAGTGCTATAAACTATGGGCCAATACCTAGCCTTTTTGCTTTGGATCCATTTCCTTCGCTTTGGGAAGAATGGCTTCTCCTTACTACTCCATGATCATAGTTTAGGAAGTGTCATTTTATTATTAATTATGAAACTATAGCTTTTTTTCTAGATGGTTGAGTACTAGGTGGCTTATGCAATAATTAGTGGATTAACTTCCACTTGCAATTAGAAATGCTGGGAACAACTAAAAAGGCTAAAACTGAATTCCTGTTACAGAGGTGAGTGTGCTTGAAGAAGAGAAAAACAATTCAGTTCAGTGGAAGACTTGTTATTTTTTAAATACAATATGTGAAATTCTAGTTTTCGATGAGACATAAACAATGCTTCATTACTAGTAAATGAACCAAGGAATTGCCAGTTTTTCCACAATGACTCCTACAAAAACTGCTGCTCAGTCTGTAAGATATGTGGGCATTAAAAGGGAAAAGAAGAGAGTAGTTTTTTTCCTCACTTGAAAGTCAATTTCATTAGCACACATTTATTGAGATGAAGGATAACCTAATCTTAAACTCTGCTATTCATCTGTCAGTGTGTCTTTATGTGGTGCCTTGCGTGTTCCTGTGATGTTGGAAACTATGCCACCAGTATTTCAAATACCAGCAGGGTCACCCATGGCAGATAGGTTTCAGTGGAGCTTCCAGAATAACACAGACTAGGGAGAAGGATCTGGCAATCTACTTCTAAAAAGAATTAGCCAGTGAAAACTTCATGAATAGCAGCAGAACGCTGACTGATACAGTGTCAAAAGATGAGCCCCTCAGTTTGGAAGGCACTCAAAAGACGACTGGGGAAGAGCTGCCTCCTCAAAGTAGAGTTGACCTTAATGACGTGGATGTAGTCAAGCTTTCCGGACATTCACTTGCTGAGGTGGCAGAGTCAAAATGAGAAGAAACAGCTGCAAGCATCCATTAATAACCGGAACATGGAATGCACGATGTATGAATCTAGGAAAATTGGAAATCATCAAAAATGAAATGGAACACACAAACATCGATATCCTAGGCATTAGTGAGCTGAAACAGACTGGTATTGGCCATTTTTAATCAGACAATCATATGGTCTACTATGCTGGGAACAACAACTTGAAGAGGAATGGCGTTGCATTCACCATCAAAACCAACATTTCAAGATCTATCCGGAAGTACAACACTGTCAGTGACTGGATAATGTCCATATACCTACAAGGAAGACCAGTTAACATGACTATTATTCAAATTTATGCACCAACCACTAAGGCCAAAGATGAAGAAACTGAACATTTTTACCAACTTCTTCGGTCTGAAATTGATTAAACACACAATCAAGATGCATTCGTAATTACTGGTGATTGCAATGCAAAAGTTGGAAACAAAGAAGGAACAGTAGTTGGAAAATATGGCCTTGGTGATAGACACCATGCTAGAGATGGCATGATAGAATTTTGCAAGACCAACGACTTCTTCGTTGCAAATACCATTTTTCAACAACATAAATGGGACTATACATGTGGACCTCACCAGATGGAATACATAGGAATCAAATCAACTACATCCATGGCACGGGGAAGCAATGTGATCAGGGAAAGCTCAGCTGTATCGAGGCCTGTGTTCAAATATTCAAGATACTGAACAACTGGCACTGCAAGAGATGAACCTATCACAAAGGATGAGGGTCCCCAGTGCTGTAGCGAGTCCTGGAGGGTCATCCCTTTACTTGCTAGATCCTGAGAAGGTAGAGGGTCGTTGGGATGAGTCTATGGTGATTGGGATGGTAGGAACAGAATCATTTAGGGTAGCTCAGAGCAGCATAGTAAGACGTAGAAAGAATTTCAATATTTTAACAATGAGTATCACCAGTTTATTGTACAGGCATACTTCATTTTATTTCACTTAGCTTTATTGCGCTTCATAGATATTGCGTTTTTTACAAATGGAAGTTTCGTGACAACCCTGCATCGAGGAAATCTATCCACGCCATTTTTCCAACAGCATGCGATCGCTTCTTGTCTCTGTGTCACATTTTGGTAATTCTCTCACTACTTCAAACTTTTTCATTATTACTGTATCTGTTATGGTGATCTGTGATCAGGGATCTTTGATGTCACTATCGTAATTGTTTTGGGGCACCACAAACCATGCCCATATAAGACAGTGAACTTAATTGATAAATGTTGTATGTGTTCTAACTGCTCCACCAATCAGCCATTCTCCCATCTCTCTCTCTCTCTCCTCAGGCATCCCTATTCTCTGAGACATGACAAAATTGAAATTAGGCCAATTAATAATCCTATAATGGCCTCTAAGTGTTCAACTGAAAGAGTCTTACATCTCTCACTTTAAATCAAAAGCTAGAAATGATTAAGTTTAGTGAGGAAGGCATGTAGGAAGCTGAGACAGGCCAAGAGCTAGGCCTCCTGCACCAAACAGTCAGCCAAGTTGTGAATGCAAAGGAAAAGTTTTTGAAGGAAATTCAAAGTGCTACTCCAGTGAACGCACAAATGATAAGAAAGTAAAACAGCCTTATTGCTGATATGGAGAAAGTTTTAGTGGTCTGAATAGAAGATCAAACCAGCCACAATATTACCTTAAGCCAAAGCCTAATCCACAGCAAGGCCCTAATTCTCTTCAATTCTATGAAGGCTGAGAGAGGTGAGGAAGATGCAGAAGAAAAGTTTGAAGCTAGCAAAGGTTGGTTCATGAGGTTTAAGGAAAGAAGCTGTCTCCATAACATTAAAGTGCAAGGTGAAGCAGCGAGTGCTGATGTACAGGCTGTAGCAAGTTATTCAGAAGATCTAGCTGAGATAATTGATGAAGGTCGTGACACTAAACAGCAGATTTTCAATGTAGACGAAACAGCCTTATATTGGAAGCAGATGCCATCTAGGACTTCCATAGCTAGAGAGGAAAAGTGAATGCCTGGCTTCAGAGCGTCAAAGGACAGGCTGACACTCTTGTTAGGGGGTAATGCAAGTGGTGACTTTAAGTTGAAGCCAGTGCTCATTTACCATTCTGAGAATACTAGGGCCCTTAAGAATTATGACAAATCTTGTCTGCCTATGCTCTATAAATGGAACAACAAAGCCTAGATGATAGCACATCTATTTACAACATGGTTTATGGAATATTTTAAGCCCACTTAAGACCTACTGCTCAGAAAAAAAAGATTCTTTTCAAAATATTACTGCTCATTGACAATGCACCTGGTCACCCAAGAGCTCTGATGAAGATGTACAAGGAGATTAGTGTAGTTTTCATGCCTGCTAACACAGCATCCATTCTGCAGCCCATGGATCAAGGAGTAATTTTGACTTTCATGTCTTATTTAAGAAATACATTTCATAAGGCTTATAGCTGCCATAGACAGTGATTCACCTGAGGAATCTGAGCAAAGTAAACTGAAAACCTTCTGGAAAGCATTCACCATTCTAGATGCCATTAAGAACATTCATGATTCATACTCCGCAACGATAAAGAACAGCGATGAATCCATGAAACATCTTATAACATGGAGGAATCTGGAAGGCATTATGCTGAGTGAATTTAGTCAGTCACAAAAGGACAAATATTGTATAAGACCACTATTATAAGAACTCAATAAGAGGTTTAAACACAGAAGAAAACATTTTTTGATGGTTACGAGGGTGGGGAGGGAGGGAGAGGGTTATTCACTAACTAGACAGTAGACAAGAATTATCTTAGGTGAAGGGAAGGACAGCACACACTACAGGGGAAGTCAGCACAACTGGACTAAACCAAAGCTAAGAAGTTTCCTGAATACAACCAAACACTTTGAGGGACAGAGTAGCATGGGTAAGGGTCTGGGGACCATGCTTTCAGGGGACATCTAGGTCAACTGGCATAACAAAGCTTATTAAGAAAATGTTGTGCATCCTATTTTGGTGAGTGGCATCTGGGGTCTTAAAAGCTTGCAAGTGGCCATCTAAGATGCATCAATTGGTCCCAACTCACCTGGAGTAAAGGAGAATGAAGAACACTAAAGTCACAAGGAAAATATTAGCCCAAGAGACAGAAAGGGCCACATAAACCAGAGATCGTATCAGCCTGATATCAGAAGAACTAGATGGTGCCCAGCTATCACCAATGACTGCCCTGAAAGGGAACATCAGAGAGTCCCTGATGGAGCAGGAGAAAAGTAGGATGCAGAACTCAAATTCTAGTAAAAAGACCAGACTTAGTGGTCTGACTGAGACTAGAGGAACCCCAGAAAGCATGGCCCCTGGACTCTCTGTCAACCCAGAACTAAAACCATTCCTGAGGCCAACTCTTCAAAGATTAGACTGGACTATGGGACACAAAATGATACTGATGAAGAGTGTGCTTCTTAGCTCAAGTAGATACATGAGATTAAATGGGCAGCTCCTGTCCAGAGGTGGGATGAGAAGGCAGACAGGGTCAGGAGCTGGTTCATTGGACATGGGAAATCTGGGGTGGAAAGGAGGAGTGTGCTGTCACAGTATAGGAAGAGCAATTAGGGTCACATAACAATGTATGTATAAATTTTTGTCTGAGAGACTAACTTGAATTGTAAACTTTCACTTAAAGTACAACAATAAAATAAAACAAAAAAAGAAAAAAAATACAAAATTAAAAGAGTGGAAAAAAAGAACATTTACGATTCATGCGAGGAAGTAAAAATATCAACATTAACAGGAGTTTGGAAGAAATTGATTCCAGTCCTCATGGATCACTTCGAGGGGTTCAAGACTTCAGGGGAGGAAGTATGTGCAGATGTGGTGGAAATAGCAAGAGAATTAGAATTAGGAGGGGAGCCTGAAGATGTGACTGAATTGCTGCAATCTCATGACAAAATTTTAACAGATGAGGAATTGCTTCTTATGGATAAGCAAAGAAAGTGGTTTCATGAGATGGAATCTACTACTGGTGAAGACGTTGTGAACACTGCTGAAGTGACAACAAAGAATTTGAAATATTACATAAAATTACCACAATCACCCTAGCCTTCAGGAACTACCACCCTGATCAGTCATCAGCCATCGACATTGAGGCAAGATCCTCCACCAGCAAAAAGATTTTGACTTGTGAAGGCTCAAATGATGGTTAGCATATTTTAGTAATGAAGTGTTTTTTAATTAAGGTATGTACATTTTTTTAGACACTATGTTATTGCACACTTACTAGACTACAGGATAGTGTAAACATAACTTTTATAAGCACTGGGAAGCCAAAAAATTCATATAATGCTCTTTGTTGTGGTGGTCTGGAACCCAATCCACAGTATCTCCAAGGTATGCCTGTATAGTAACTAAATATCAGCTTTAAGTACATAGAAATTACTAAGGAGTTAACACGATTTCAAAAAATAATTAAGGTAGGAAGGAAAAGGTTAGTGTTCTAGCTGACTTGGATTTCCACTTGAAACTCTAAAATTGTTATTTTTCTTGTTAGGTACCATCAAGGTGGCTCTGTCACAGTGACCCCATGTGTAATGAAACATTGTCTGGTCCTGTGCCACCCTTACAATCATTGCTATGTTTGAGCCCATTGTTGCAGCCACTGTGTCAATCCATCTGGTTGAGGGTCTCCCTGTTTGTCACTGACCCTCTACCAAGGACGATGTCCTTCTCCAATGATTGGTCCCCCCTGACGACATGCCCTAAGTAAGCAAGACAAATTCTCACCATCCTCACTTCTAAGGAGGATTCTGGCAGTACTTCCTTTAAGACAGATGTGTTTGTTCTTCTGGCAGGCCATGGTATATTCAATATTCTTCACCAACACCACAATTCGAGTGTGTCAATTCTTCTTTGGTCTTCCTTTTTTACTGTCCAACTTTCACATGCATATGAGGTGACTGAGAAGACCATGGCTTCAGTCAGGCACACTTTAGTTATCAAAGTCATCTCTTTGCATTTCAATACTTTAAAGAGGTCTTTTGCAGCAGATTTGTCCAATGCAATATGTTTGACTTCTTTACTGCTGCTTCCAGGGGCATTGATTGTTGATCCAAGTAGAATGAAATCTTTGACATCTTCAATTTATTTGCCATTGATCGTGATGTTTTTATTGGTCTAGTTTTAAGGATTTTTGTTTTATGTTTGTCATACTGTGGTAGCTTGCATGTTGCTGTGATGCTGGAAGCTATGCCACTGGTGTTTCAAATACCAGCAGGGTCACCATGGTGGACAGGTGTCAGTGGAGCTTCCAGATTAAGAAAGACTAGGAAAAAGACCTGGCGATCTGCTTCCAAAAATTAGTCAACAAAAACCTTATGGATAACTCTAAAGTACAGGCATGTTAAAATGTAAATCCTCCAGTCCAAAACGTTCCCCTCCTAGTGTGCCTTCAGGATTGTGCCCCATTTCCCAAGCAGCTTCTAAAATCTTTCTGTCTGAATTTACAACCCTTTCTCTGAGGGAAACCTCCATCTCTTCCTATGGAAAGCCATCTCTTCTCATGGATTATTCTTTCTTCCCCCAACACCACGGCCATGTGTGAATCAGGCAGTCATGAGGGCTCCTGGGAAGGCTTTAGCCAGGTGACAAGGCACCCATCACCATGCTGGTCTTTATTTATTTATTTTTATTGTTGTAGTTTAAATTAAGTTTCCATTTCAAGTTAGTCTCCCATACAAAAATTTATACATACATTGTTAAGTGACCCTAATTGCTCTCCCCATACTGTGACAGCACACTCCTTTCCACCCGATTCCCCATGTCCATTCAACCAGCTCCTAACCCTCTCTGACTTCCCATCTCACCTCCAGACAGAAACTGCCCATTTA
>NW_004444029.1:4119965-4121873 GCF_000243295.1 Trichechus manatus latirostris
TGCTGTCCTTCCCTTCACCTAAGATAATACTTGTCTACTATCTAGTTAGTGAATAACCTCATCCTCCCTCCTCATGCTTGTAACCATCAAAGAATGTTGTCTTCTGTGTTTAAACCTTTTATTGAGTTCTAATAATAGTGGTCTTATACAATATTTGTCCTTCCGTGACTGACTAAATTCACTCAGCATAATGCCCTCCAGATTCCTCCATGTTATGTTTAATGGATTCATCACTGTTTTTTATCGTTGTGTAATATTCCATTGTGTGGATACACCATAATTTGTTTATCCATTCATCCACTGATTGGCACCTAGGTTGTTTCTATCTTTTTGCTATTGTGAACAGTGCTGCAATGAACATGGGTGTGCATATACCTATTCGTGTGACAGCTCTTATTTTTCTAGGATATACGCCAAGGAGTGAGATAGCTGGATCGTATGGTACTTCTATTTCTAGCTTTTTAAGGAAGTGCCAAATCGATTTCCAAAGTGGCTGTACCATTCTACATTCCCACCAACAGTGTATAAGTGTTCCAGTCTCTCCACAACCTCTCCAGCATTTATTATTTTGTGGTTTTTTCGATTAATGCTAGCCTTGTTGGGGTGAGATGATATCTCATTGCAGTTTTGATCTGCATTTCTGTAATGGCTAATGATCCTGAGCATTTCTTCATGTGTCTGTCAGCCGCCTGAATATCTTCTTTGGCGAAGTGCCTGTTCATATCCTTTGCCCATTTTTTAATTGGGTTATTTGTCTTTTTTTTGGTTGAGGTTTTGCAGTATCTTGTAGATTTTAGAGATTAGATGCTGATCGGATTTGTAGTAGCCAAAAGTTCCTCCCAGTCTGTAGGTTGTCTTTTGACTCTTTTGGTGAAGTCTTTTGATGAACATAAGTGTTTGATTTTTAGGAGCTCCTAGTTATCTAGTATCTCTTTTGGTCCTTGTGCATTGTTACTTATGGTTCGTATTGTGTTTATGCCATGTATTAGGGCTCCTAACATTGTCCCTATTTTTTCTTCCATGATCTTCATTGTTTTTGATTTTATATTTAAGTCTTTGATCCATTTTGTGTTAGTTTTTGTACCATGTTGGTCTTTAAACAGCTGAGCGTGAATGGGCTCCTGTGCTATGGAAAGGGGACTGGGGTCCTCCAGCCTGAGCTTCTCAATATTCTTGCCAATGCGATCTATGGACCTCCCAGCCCCTTTTAGTTTTATTAAGCTGTCCTTAAAGTAAGCATATCCAATTAAAATGCTCATTAACTGTCTTTAGACTGCACAGTTTAGTCCCATATTGAGAAAGAAAACATTTCCTCAATTAGTGTGGGGCTGCCATATCCTTTGAGCCAAGGGTTCTCTTTTATTCTGGAGTAAAGCTCTGTTTTGTTTTCTTTTGTTTGAAGTTTGTTTTTCAGCTGCTCTGAACTGGAAGCCTATGTGAATTATTTTTAAAAAAAATAGTTTAATGGTTGTTTTATAGGCTTTTGAGAAGACCTCTAAAAATGAACCTTCTGATGAGGGATGGAGGGACCAAGGCTTGGTTGCTCCTTCCACACAGCACGCTAATAATAATATCTTGCAAATCTATGTGGTTACTTCCAGCTTATAGAGAGCTTCCCCTTGATTTTCACAAACCCTCAGACATAGATAATTTTTTAAGTTTCAAAGATGATAAAACTGAAGCTCAGAACAATTAAGAGATTTGCCAAAGAACAAGCAAATAGAAAGTTTATGATGCAAATACCAAACTAAGTCCTCTTTCTACGGGACTTTCTAACACTTTTTCCACTATATTTTCTCTCCCTTATGTCTCAGTTTTATTAACTTTTTTGTACTAATCTTGTTGCTCTTAGAGGGTGTCATGGATTGAATTGTGTCCCCAAAAAATATCTGTCAGCTTGGCTAGGTC